>NC_057795.1:115382797-115682797 GCF_018294505.1 Triticum aestivum | reverse complement strand
GATCGGACCCGCTCCCCTCTATGCTAAGCTCAACCCGCTCAGTTCACAAATTCTTCATATGCGTTCTACTTGACACCGTTCAAAGTCTTCACTATGTCCTTGACGGCTGAAGAAATTGTGAACACATTTTAAAACTCTCAAAGGCTTTTTCTGGCGATTGCCATAGTAACTTCATCCCGCGCTTCACACGCATGGATTTATGCGAAAATAAATGTGTGTCATGTGTCACCGAGATGCGAATGGTCAGGGGCTTATCCGTCCAAAACTTTCGGACCCTTCAGTTTTCACTCCGGCTATAAATAGCCTTGCCCTGCCAATGTTAGTTCACTTTGTTCCCTTGCTCACTTCGCTCTCAATCCTCAAACCCTAGCACCGCTAGATCTCATCGCCGCCGGAGAAGAAGAGCTTCATTTCGTCACTTCTTCGTCGATGTACTCATGCCGAACGCGGCTTTCATCACCTCCGCCGCTACCGTAGATGTATTTCGTCGCCGAATTAGGGCACGAAAGATCTGAACTGACAATTTCCATCGCCTCGTCGTTCAGTTCATCGAGTTCATCTCTGGGGCAATTAAATGCTTATTTACTGCCCCACTTTGATCTTCACTCTACTCAAAAATCTTCGTCATGTTTTTACCACTCTTTCAATTGTTCAGCACTTCCTTTTGGCCAGTCTTGTGTATTTCATCAATGTTATGCTTAATAACTAGATTCCTCAATTGTGCAAATTGCTTCAATCTCTACAACTCTGGAACCTAAGTCAATAACACTTGATGAAATTCTTCAAGACGATAAGGGTCAATTTCCTCAACTGGTTTATTTTGAAAATCTCTGAGAACACATGTGACTCTTCCCTATTTCCTCGCAACTATACTCTGTTCACAGGTACAATGTGTACCAATGAATCTCTAGGTTCTCATCAAATTAATTCATTTGCTGCACAGCTTGAGGAAAAACTTCAAACTTCATCAGAGTACTCACAAGTTCAAAACCTCAGTTGAAGAAAATGGCTGAAGGAAAGAGGCCAAAAACTTTATCAGAGAAATAATGTCTTTTGCACCCCCCCCCCAACACCTTTATTTTGGATTCCCCCTCCCTCCAAACACCTTTATTTTGGACCCCCTCCCCCAAAGGATCTGACGAAGCTCCGCCACTGATTGAAATATTATATTTTGGATGAGAGATAACGGAAGAGGATTGTAGATTAACAGCCACATGCAACACGAGCTTCAATACACAATGTGAGAGCATAAGGTGCGTCCGATTTTAATAAAGTAGTACTTCTTAGGGCATCTCCAAGGCGGACCTGCAAACCGCCCGCATTCGTCCAGACCGCGCTGTCAGGACCGCGGAAGCCATCCAACGCGGGCCTGTATCGGTCTACGGCGCGGTCCGGACGCGATTTCTTCCACAAACTACGCCCGCTTCTGACTACCCTGGCCCGCCAAAAACCCCTCCTCCTTCCCGTGAGCTCATCCTGCCCGGCGCCAGCTGCTCGGATTCATGCCGCTGTAGAGCATGCCGCTCCGCATTGAAGGCGGCTCAGGGAAGACGCAATCTCTCACTGCCTCCGCCATTGAAGCAGATCACCGGCCGATGGCACCGCCTGATGCACGCTCGGCGGAATACACATCCTCGCCGCATTCATATGCCTTCATTAAACCAGCGTGGAAACCGAGAAACCTACTTCGGCCACATGTCCGCTCATGAGCGGCCTGGCATTAAACGCAACACCGGTCGAGCTCCTCATGTCCGCCCTCTATTTAAAGAAGGCCAAACGCTGGGAAAGAACCACACCCCTCCGCCACTCCCCCCATCTCTTCCTTTTCCACTCTTCCGATGGCTTCCGAAGAGGAGTTCTCTGGCATACAAGCCGGATGGGTGTTCCATCGAGCTCGCCTAATACGAGTGAGGTAGCTCGCTGCTCCATCTCCCATGCCTGACCCGATAGAGCAAGTTGCCACCCCAAGTTTCCGCCTGGTTCAACAACTCGCTGCTCCAGGCCAACTCGATGAGGAGTGGCAAGTTGCTCCACACCGGCACGATGGGGAGAAAGGGGGGCACGGGCATGGCCGCATCCAGTGCCTGCGACCGCCCATCCGCCGTCAACGCGCGCATAGCCACGCCATGCACCCACAGAAAGAAGCCGGCTGTGCGGATGTGGACGAGGTGGCGGCCAGCACCTCAATTCTCGTCACATCATTGAGGAGAAGTAGAATACAGGAGGCCGCAGCCGCTTGGATCCCTGGAAGGGTAACGTCAGATAGCCAACCAGTTCTCCTTTATCTCAAACTATCCTAGCACCCACCTAGGCTCCACGGAAGCACCCTTTCCCTCCGGCTCAAGCACCCTCTTTGCCACTCCGATGAGCGGCGCAGCCGGACATAGGGAAGATACAGAGGAAGAACATGCCTCCGAGGCTCCCGACAGTCGGTTATTCCGGGTTGCCAGACATGGGGAAGACAAGCCGCGGCCGGCCATAGACTAGTGTAGTGTATTTGTGTCATGGGAGAAGAGCTCTGCGCGATCGTACATGCACATAATTTTAGCTTTTCAGTTGAAAATATGTCCAAAATGTAACTATTTTTGTTTGGTTTGTATGAAATCCGTCATGTTTGTATGAAACCTGACCGTGTTTGCATGAATTTCATCCAGTTTATTGAAAAAGAGTTTGAAATGTATGTCGCTACCATTGGATGTCAACTCCCGCATCTATGTCCGCGGACTGGTCTCCCCTGTCCGCGAACGGATGCGGAAGGATTTTTTCGGGCTACCGTTGGAGATGCCCTGAGTAACTAACTTACATGTTGATTATTACGTTGACTATAGAAGACATACCAACTCCATATAGACGGTTGTTGGCTATACTATTAGGGCATCTCCAAGACGGACCCGCAAACCGTCTGCATCCGTCTAGACTGCACTGTTTGGACTAAGAGAGACATCCAATGCGGGTTTGTATCGGTCTGTGGGGTGGTCCGGACGTGATTTGTTCCGCAAATTGGAGACAAAGTGGGGGGTTGCGGGAGTCCAGACACTCGAAACGTAGGACTCCGACACCCCTGGCCCACCCCCCCTCCCGGTCCCATTTCCTTCCACTCCGCCCCTTCTCCACCTTGTTTTGCATTCGCATCCTCCACCTCTGTCGTCGGTCTCCGGCCACCATAGAGGCATTGGCGGACGTCCGCAACTAGCACCGAAGCGTTCGCTGTTACGACGGAGCTTTCCATCCTGGAGCCATTTGTACCCAAGTACACTCTACCCCTGTCGACGACCTTCATGGCGGACACCACACCCGGCAGGTGTATCGTCAAATGCCATTGAGCTTATTTCCAAATGCTATGTTGTTTTATAGAGTATGTGGGATGGTCAGTTACTCGACTATGGAGGATGAGTTGTGCGATGCGTGGCTGGCTGTATCGGCCGATTCGTAGGTAGGAGCATAGGGGAGCCCTTGTGGGAGCAAGTGCATGAAAAGTTTCACGCATGAAAGCACATTACGCCCTACGACATGTACATCATTCAATCACCCAACGTGAGGTTGTTGGCGTATCGCTGGCATGCTATCCAGATCAGCGTCACCAAATTATGCGACATGGTTAGTCCGCTCGAGGCAAGGTGGCCATTGCACGCGGCAGAGGACAAGATCGTAAGTTTTTCTTCCTCTTGCTCAACTTGTTGATTGATTCATTCACTCAATGTTGGTCTACACGTTATATGTAGCCGCACGCGCTGCCGGCCATTTACGTGCACACACTGTTGGATGAAGCTGAAGAGAGAGTATGTGTAGGACGACATGATCCATTTTTGAAAAACTTGTTGGACATGCGGGACCTAGTCGAATTTCAGACCTTGTTGTACTAGACTTAATTTGCATGATATGTATGATTTGTACTCTTTTCCTATGAACTTTGATCAATATTGGTCAGTTTACATGAATTTCGTCCGATTTGTTAAAATAGGGTTGAAATGTATGTGGCTAGCGTTGAATGGCGTCCTTCTGCATCCGTGTTCGCAGACTGGTTTCTTGTCCTTGGACAAATGCGGGAGAAAATTTGTGGGTCGCTGAAAAATACCTTTAGTAATGCAAAACGAATGGTGTACGAGAACGACGAGAAAATCACGGCACGTAAGGAAATTTGCGGGTCGTTGAAAGATGCCTTTAGTGATGCAAAACGAATGGTGTACGAGAAGGACGAGAAAACCACGACACTTAAGGCCTTTGTCTGATCTACCTATTTTAATTTCCAAGCCAACCATGACATTTGTAATTAGCACCGCTAGCTAGCCATTAGGTCGTACTTTTTTTTTTTTTGCAAGGGCACTAGGTCGTACTTGGAGGTGATATACGATACATGCATGGTGAACAGTACCACGCCGTGAAAAGACAGCTCGCTTTAAACAGTTTTATGGACGAACATCAAAGGACTTATCGTCTTTAGCTATAGCACCAGTACATACACGGTACAAGCACTCTTTTCTCAAGTATCAAAGGACTGTACCGCCGGTGCTGCTGGTCCATCCGTCGTGTCAAATGTTTAATACTGTCTCCTCCCATCAAATTTCACGTACCGTGGTCTACCGGCCAGCACGGACAAAATTGACAAATTTGACCTCAAAGTAAAAATATTTTATAAACTAACCTATTTTTAAAAATATTTCACACCGCTGACCCTTTTGTGCAGCTCCCGACAATAAGGCGCTGCACTCTACTGTGCAACTCCTTACAGCTAGGCGTTGCACAGTGTGGCGCTTGTGTGTTAGGCGCTGCACAGTAGAATGCAGCGCCCTACTGGTAGGCGCTGCATATTAAGGGTCAGCTAGGCGAAATACTTTTAAACATAGTTTAGTTGGTGAAATAGTTTGTCAAATTTATGTCTTTTGCCGCCAGCACGTACCAAGCTAGAAATATGTGTTCATATATATTTTTGCTCTTTGGTATTCCTTTCAGTTATTCTGAACTAAAAGAGGCACACACACTTTCGTTCAAAATAGTTTTCTCTTAGTTTTGCCGATCGACCTTTCGTTTACATGCACATAGATAACTATCCGTTGGCATTCTTTTGCATTTGAAGTTGAATCGGGATCGAAGGCTCGGAAGGCAGCTCTCCAAACCCACGACCCCCGTGTCGCCTTCCCTGGCAGCGGTGGGGGAACCCTAGCCCGTGCCGCCACGCCCCCCTCCGGCCCGGCCCCGACCCACCACGCCTCCTTGTTGCCACCGGAGGAGCGGCCGGCAAAGCCGCATCGGCTCCCAGGACGGTGGCGGTAGAGCGCCTCGGCCGGCTCGATTGCAAGCCGCGTCGTCCCTCCCGCACCTCTTCTGTCGGATCCCGTCGCACTCCGGCGCTGGCGTGCTACCTCCCGCTCCTCCTCCCCGGCCCTCGACCGCCTCCTTCCCAGCGGGCTCCGGCTGCCCCGTCCATCGTTGGCGCGTCCTCGCCCAACCACGTTCTCCCGAGCCAGATCCATGCGGCCTCCAGCACCACTGCTGCTGCGGGCCCTGCATCCTGGGACGATGGTACCGGGGCTTCTTGGCCGGGCCGGTCGGCCTTTGGGCGACGCGGTGGCGTTCCTCCTCCCTCGAGCTTCGACCATGGCTCCGGGTGGTGGTTCCTTGGTGGACTTGGATGGTTGCCTGGCGGCGTCCCCTTTTGAAGTGCGCTGGTCGGGAACTTGGTTGGCTAGCGCTCCATTCGCCCCCTCCCCTCCTGCAGATGCGGCTCCAGCATAGGCGGTCATGCACCTGTGCCTTCCTCCTATGTCCATGACTGGCCAAAGCGGCTTCAGATCCGGCGCCCCCGTGTTCGACTTGCGTCTTCTTCCGGCTTGTCGGGATCTCAGTGGCTCCGCATACCCCCCTGCAGGTGCCCTTGGTTGGCCTTCATCCATCCCGGTGCGGCTTCGACTCTGGCGGGCTCCTGAAGCTGTGCCCCCTTCCGATGCCTTTAACTCATCGGCGTCCCTGCGGCTCCAGTCCTAGCAGCCTGGATCTGCGCTCCTCATCGGATCCTGGCTCGTTCAGGTTTTCGGCCGCCATCGCCCCCTCTGTTTTCATATGGCTGCCCAACCCCGCCCACCTCTGTGGCCCATCCGCCCTTCATCCTGTTCCGCAGCTCGTTTCTTCCGGTAGCTCCCCATCTAGTGGTGGCGGTTCCGGCCCACGACAAGACTTCCTCGTCTTTGAATTTTGCTCCAACGGCTTGGGATTGCTCATACTCGGCCAAGGTGAAATCCTTGCTCGACCTTTCGATGTTGGCAGCGACGACACCTGCGAATGCCATTCCCTTCTTGGAGGCGCGGCCATGGCTGCTATCTGTGCCCCTCTTCGAGAGTCAGGGGAAACCTTAGGTATGGCTTCTCAGATCGGACGGTGATGGCACCTCGGCGTCGTTCTTCTTCATGAAGGTGCCGTCTTGTTTGCTCGTGGCATCTCGGCGGTGGATTTCGAGATGTTGGTCGTCTTTTTGGTTTGGTTTGGGTTGTGTCTCAGGGCGACGAGTTCAGTCGTGTTCTTTTTCTGTTTGGGCTGAGCATCCCATGTTTCTATGCCCCGGGCGCCATGTTCATGCCTCATGCGTTCGTGTCATGTGTAGTATTAATTAGCAGAGGGTTGTAGCTCGCTACAGCCAACTAACTGCAATTAAGCCACTAATCAAGTTGGCGACACATGAATAAATATATGGTTAGTTATAGTTAAGTAAGGTATAATGCTACTCTACTCCTTTGTATATACCTGTGGCAGCCTCTCGTAGGGGTGTTACTAGTGGTGGGTAGTTCTGTAGTAGGAGAAACGCGAACAGTAAGCACGGCGCTGGCTGGCTGTAGTACAATGTCTAGCTGTACGTGTACTTTGCTGGACAAATTATTGTATTAAACGGATATACCGGTATGCAACTGTCATTGGTGTGCACATACGGACGTGGTACAGGTCGATGCATATCGCCCACTCGGTCCATGCATGGCTCCCCGGTACGGGCCGTACGGTACCGGGACACATGCAGGAGCCGTATGTAACTGTAAGCCGTACTGGCCGTGTCATGTACAGCAGTATATGGTGAAAATATTTAGAGGCAAGAGCACTAGAGACCCACAAACTTGCATTGGATGTGATGGTTTAGTCCACAAAGTTGCAAAAGGGGATCAACTCATCTATAAACTTGAAATGCATGGGATGATTTAGTCCACAACAATTCAGGAGCGGACAAATGGCGCCTCGCTGGCAGCTTCGTGGCACAGCCGCCTGGTCCTGTGTTTTTGTGGAAAACCCCTCCACATTTATGGAAATCACACCTGCGGTACATGCCTGCGCTGCCCCTAGGTTACAGAGCGGCGCCGCATGCTGGTCTTGCCCTGCGACGGCTCATCAAACCCGCTTCTTTCCCATGCAGAGATGCTTGTGCATCCAAATTTCCTGCAAAAAAAAGAAAGGAAACTGATTCCTTTCATCCCGAAGCGCAGCATGCATGCAATGCATGCAAGGGGAGAGCAGCGCATGCATCTTTATTCAGAAAAAAATGGTTACAAGTATTTTTTTTGGGGAAAGATTAGCTACAAGCACTTCTAGCTAGTCATGCAGGCAGCCACTATTCACAAATCACAATATGGCTTAGAGCATCTACAGCCGGCGCCCTAAATCCAACCCCTTAAATGCCTGTTGACGTGATCGGGCGCGTCCACGGACATGGACCGGTCACGTCTTAATATTTTATTCTACAATCGAATACCTCAAACTAGAAACCTCAAATTCATATTATTACATATAACGTGAAACCTAATCTAAGCAGAGCTCGCTTGGTTCCGATGTGACCATGTCCGGGGCCGGCTGCGCTCCCGAGAGTGTTGGTCCGGTTGCCGGCAATGTAGAGTAGGGCATGGGACACGAGCCGGCTCACGGGAGACGGCAACGCCTTGAGTCCCGTGAGCCGGCGATGCCTTGAGTCCCGTGAGCTTGTGCGGGTTAGTAATTTTAAACTTGATATATCGCCGTCTCTCTACTCTTCCTCGTCGGAGCCTAGAATCTGAACGGTTGTAGTGGACATCAAATCGATGATGGATCCGTCCTGGGACGAATCGGCGATTGCGGCACCTGGACTGCTGCACCATACGGGTCGCTGGAGAATGCGACTCCGCCCCGCTGATGTCCATCGCCACGCCATGTTTTCGTTCGACGACGCACGTTTTCCGTTCGACAACGCCCATGGTGCGTTAGTGGTCTCGGCGCGCTAAAGAAGGGGTTGCGAGTCCGCCACCGCGTTCAGATGCCAGACGGACCTTCACTGCCTTTGGTGAAGCAGCGACGACACACCTAGTGCCGGATGCCGGATCCATGCGCCATTGGGGCGGACATAATGGATTCCCGACGGAAGGAGTTCGGCCGCTGCCTTGCACATGCCTCCTCCTGAGAGCGGCGGAGCGCAAGCTGGATGGCCATCTCCTCCTTGTGGCCGCATGGGATGAGCTCTGGGTCGGCGGATTTGGAGGTGAAGGACTCGGATCCGCTACCCCCCGTGCGGGAGACAGCCGGATATCGCCGAACGTGAGGCCCGTTTAAGATGCCCGCCTGGGTCGAAATTTCGAGACCGGTCACTAACTGGGTGGGCCGCCCGGGCGTATGATGCGGATTTGAGGCGCTGACTGTAGATGCTCTTCTGCTGTTAACTTTTGGGTAGAAGATATATGGCATGAAGATTTATACCCACGATATATCAAGTTTAAAGTTGATTAGTTGTCAAATTATAAAATATTAGTTGACTGATTACCAGTACTTAGTTGTCAGATTTTACCATTCTTAATTACTAACCCGCACAAAAACAAGCTTTAACTGCTAGATTATAGGGTAACAAGTACTTAGTTGTCAAAATTAAACACGCCTAATCACCAGATTATCTGGTACTTGGTTGCCAAAGTTAGACATTTTTTTTCCAGAATGTGCACACACATGTATATCATGAATTGCCAAAATTAAACATGCTTAGTCGCCGGATTATATAGTACTTAGTTGCCAAAAATAAATATACTTGACTGCCTGATTATGTAAGTACTTGTTAGAAAGTTAAACACACTTAGTTGCCAGAGTATGAAAGTACTCCCTCCGTTTTTATTTAGTCCGCATATTAGCTTTTGTCAAAGTCAAGCTTTCTAAACTTTGACAATGTTTATAGACAAAAATATTAACATATACGATAACAAATCAATACGGTTAGTACTTTTTTGCCAATTTTCAGAAAGTTTGGTTTTCAGAATACACGTATTCAGCTGCCAGTTAGAAAAAAACACATTTACTAGATCACATATACTTGTGTGCCAAGTTCCAAAAAATTCCACATTTTCCCGGATTAAAGTACTTAGCTGCCAATTTACCTTTGTAATCCTAGATAACATGTTCCTTGACAGGATGGTGTGGTTGTTGCAAAAAAGAAAAAAAGAACCACAACTAGTTCCATGCATAGAGAATAATAGCCAAGGGTCGTATCACTAAATAACCAAGGGGCGGTCTGGGCATATACCGCGGGCGTGATTTTCATAAATGTGAAGGGGTTGTTCGCAAAAACTCCAGGCCAAGCGGCTATGCAACGAAGCCGCCAACATGGCGCCAGTTGTAAGCTTTTGATTGGCTGTGGACTAAATCATCCCATGCATTTCTAGTTTGTAGATGAGTTGATCATCTTTTTCAACTTTGTGGACTAAATCATCACATCCAATGCAAGTTTGTGGGTCTCTAGTGTTGTTGTCTCAAATATTTGGGTCAGTCTAGGTAGGGCTAAAGCTGAAAAGCCGCACCTCCTGTCACCGATCAATCTCGTGCAATGTACCGACGACGACGCCAGCATGTCGTCATGCAAGCATGCGCACGAGTGCCGCTGCTTTTACGGCTAGTTGGACTGGCCATGCCACGTAGCTAGGCAGGTAGGAGTATCTAGCAACTAGATTAGCCTATCTTTCATTGGCTTTACCGTGGGGCGTGGATCCGATTCGCGCCGTACGTACGTACGTGGGCGTCGCGCACAGCTGCGGCGACGGCGACGTGCCGCGGAAAAGTCGAGCCCGCCCGCGCATGCAGACGACGCGGCGGGGACCTCCGGCCGAGCCCGCGGCGCACATTGCACGCAGGCGCGCTCGCTAGTCCACCCATGGCCATGCATGCACGTGGTGCACCGCGCGCCGGGCCCCCGCCGCTGAGCTGGCCGTCCGCTCCACTCCGTCGCGCGCCCCACGAACGACGATGCTCCCGCCGGCGACCATTCCTTTGTTCCTGCAACCTGCCCACGCGTCCGCATCGTGCCGAGTGACCTGGCAAAGCGGGCCGGGGTGTGTTTGTTCGGTTCGATTCGATCGTGTATGCGTTATCCGCGGACGCGCACGCCAGCTCGGCCGGCGCGTCCTTGTTTCTCGCGTCCGACGGTCGGCCGGCCGGCAAAAAACGCCCTCACGGGTGGGTGGATATGTCGTAGGGCCAACAACACCGACGGTTTTAACGCAGGACGAGGCCCTTGGGCATGCTCTGCGTTCTGTACAATCACCCTTGCCTGCTCTTTGCGCTCGCCGTGTTTTCACCCGCCTCCGATAAAATCTCTGGGTTTAATCACAATTGGACAACTTTGTGAGCCTAATTCACGTGTGCGTCGAACTAGACGCACACTCACAACCGGAATTCAGGTCTTCTCACATTTGTTTTCTTCTATTGTTAAGAGCAACTCCAACACACTGATCCAAACGGACGCACGAACCTTTTGTCCGTTTGAGTCTACTGTGCGCTTGTTGTTCGTTTGTGTCTGAACGGGGCGTCCAACCGGTCGACGCAATTTTCACTCACCACAAAAGCATATTGAGCTAAAAATATTACCAGAAGCTAGAATTCGTGCCAGCGGCCATGCCAACGCTCACAGTTCATGCCATGCCAGCGACCGACATACATGCCAGCGTAAAAAACTCCACACAGTTCATATTGTCGTACTTGCCAGCACACAAAAAAGGGCAGTGGTTCAACCACACCATGCATCTCGGTCGTGGTCATGCCGGCACACTTGCCGACATAAAAAGATGGCACTCTCCGCCATAGATCAATCATCAAGCTTCAGCATCTCCCTCTGCATCTTCTCGAACCAAAGCCTCTTCCTCGTGGACACCGTGCTCAAGTCCACCGTCACGATCTCCAGCTCCTTCATCATGCAAGCGAGCGCCGCTTCTTTTGCTTTGGTCTTGGCTTTGCTTGCCTGGATCCTGAGCTTCTTCGCTTGCATGTCTGCCTCCATCTCCAGCTTCTTCGTGTGCATTTCCCCTCCATCTCGAGCTTCTTCGCTTGCATCTCCACCTCCATCTCGAGTTTCTTCCTTCGCATCTCCATGTAGGCCTTCATTTGCTCATCTGTATCTTGTTGACGCTTCTCCTCTCTTGTTTTATTTTGGGTCATCCTGTCTTGCAAAGTTTCTTGCAAGGCAAATGACACCGCATCATGCTTCTTCTCTTTCTTGGAGTTGATCTTTCCCTGCGGCCTCTTCTCACACTCACCATGGTCCTCAATGGCCCGCAGCCCTCCATTCTTCTTGAGGGCGGCATATTGCTCCTTGAATTTCTCGTTTTTATGGTCATCTAACAATGGGTGAGGGTGAACGGCTTGTTCCCATATTGGGCCTTGAATGCTTTCAAAGCTTGAAATGCCTACAAATGAAGACACGAATGCATATTCATATGTGCAATGGACATGTAAGCATCAAACAACGGAAAACGGGAATGGAGATGGAGGAATTGTGTACCATGCCTTTGATGTCGAGGCCACTCATAGGACGACCCTCAATTCTGTCAAGAGTGACACAAAACTTGTTGCACTCTTGTTGTATGACCCTCCAATGCTTCGAGAAGGATACTCATCCATGCTTGCTCTTAATATTGTACGGCGGGAACTTCTTGCATTCATGGAATTGGCGATGAACTCTCAACCAAAAGGTTCATCCCTTTTTGTTACGCTTAATATGCGATACTATCCTAAAGAGACTCTAAGGTCCCACCAAGGATAGAACCGCATATTGAAACGCTTTTATAAGGTGGATATCATTACATCAACATTACATAATAGATGGGGATACATACCAAAGGCATACAATGACACACGAATACAACATCATCTTACATAAGAGCACCATCCGACTACGGATGAAACACAAACAGAAACTCAAACGACATCCACCCTGCTAGCCCAGGCTGCCGACCTGGAACCTATCCCCTTATCGAAGAAGCGGAAGAAGAACTCAACGCAAGCAAGCATCGCTCTCGCGTCATGATCATCGCATAACCTGTACCTGCAACTGTTTTTGTAGTAATCTATGAGCCACGAGGACTCAACAATCCCATTACCATGGGTATCAAGACTAGCAAAGCTTAATGGGAAAGGAAGGGGTAAAGTGGTGAGGTTGCAGTAGCGACTAAGCATATATGGTGGCTAACATACGCAAATAAGAGCGAGAAGAGAGCAAGCGGAACGGTCGTGAAGCTAGCAATGATCAAGAAGTGATCCTGAACTCCTACTTACGTCAAACATAACCCAAAACCGTGTTCACTTCCCGGACTCCGCCGAATAGAGACCATCACGGCTACACACACGGTTGATGCGTTTTAATTCGGATCTGATGTCAAGTTATCTACAACCGAACATTAACAAATTCCCATTTGCCACATAACCACGGGCACGGCTTTTGAAAGTTTATACCCTGCAGGGGTGTCCCAACTTAGACCATGATAAGCTCTCGCGATCAACGGAGGATATACCTTCTCCCAGGAAGACCCGATCAGACTCAGAATCCCTGTTTACAAGACATTTTGACAATGGTAAAACAAGACCAGCAAAGCCGCCCGATGTGCCGACAAATCCCGATAGGAGCTGCACATATCTCGTTCTCAGGGCAACACCGGATGAGACTAGCTACGAGTAAAACCAGACTTCAAGTTTCCCCGAGGTGGCCCCGCAGGCAGCTCAGTTCGGACCAACACTCGAAGGAGCACTGGCCCGGGGGGGGGGGGGCTAAAATAAAGATGACCCTCGGGCTTCGGAAACCCAAGGGAAAAAGGGCTAGGTGAGGCAAATGGTAAAATCAAGGTTGGGCCTTGCTGGAGGAGTTTTATTCAAAGCGAACTGTCAGGGGGATCCCATAAATCACCCAACCGCGTAAGGAACGCAAAATCCGGGAACATAACACCGGTATGACGGAAACTAGGGCGGCAAGAGTGGAACAAAACACCAGGCATAAGGCCGAGTCTTCCATCCTTTACCAAGTATATAGATGCATTAATTAAATAAGAGATATTGTGATATCCCAACATAATCATGTCCACCATGGAGCAATCTTGAACTTCACCTGCAACTAACAATGCTATAAGAGGGGCTGAGCAAAAGCGGTAACATAGCCAAGCAATGGTTTGCTAGGAAGGGTGAAAAGGTTAGAGGCTGACATGGCAATTTGGGAGGCTTGAAGAGCAAGAGAATAGGTAGCGCAGCAAAGCGATAGAACAAAGCAACTAGCACAGTAATGATAGTAGTGAGATCCAGGGTAGCGGTCATCTTGCCTGAAATCCCGCAAGGAAGAAGAACGAGTCCATAAAGAAGACGAACGGATGAAGCCGAACCAAGCGTAGACGAACGAATCCTCACAATCGCAACGATACGGGAACTATCGAGAAGAAGCACACAACATGGTAAACACACCACACATATGCAAGACATGATGCACAACCAAGCATGATGCATGATAAGGATACATGAAGCTACTCATGGCAAGAGATGATGTAAACAAGAGCCACACATCAAGGCAAGTTTAAATGAGGTCGGGAACAACATATAATAATTCCGGTAAGTCCTCATATGCAAATTTCGAAATTGGTCCAGATCTGAATAAACCTTATGTTCAAGTTGTTAAACAGCAAGTTAATATGCACCAAGATGATCTACACGAGATTCTAGTCAAGTTACATATAAAGTTCATTTAGTACGGAGTTACGGTCTAGAAGATATGAGCAAAACAAGATAAACATGGCATTGATGTAAAATGCATACAAACATCAACCAAACACCTCAAAACAAGGATGCAACATGATAATATGAAACTACATGCAAAACCAAGCAAGTTTCATATAGAGTACACTCAAAACGGAGCAACGGTTCAACACATACACTCTACAAGTTTAAAGGACAAACTGTCCAAAACAGCAACTAGGCATATTGCAAGCACTAAAACAATATGCTACAGCACCCCAACATGAGAACAAAAGGCATGGACATGATTTACAGGTACAGCATAACGAAATATGAACACTGAGCTATCTCCAGAAAACACAAGAACATGCTCAAAAAGACATGGCAAGATTGTAAATAATAACAGTTTCAGACTTTGCAGAAATAACATCAGGTTGCAATGTTTAGAGTTTTCAAACAACATGTTACAGGAACTTATCATGGCAAACAAAGGCATGGAATGATACTACTAAATTCATAGAATAAAAGTTCCTTACTGACCATGAGCCAAACAGGATGAGAAGATATGATAGCACCCATGTAAACATGGCAAATGATATGACAGATTCAAACATGGCAGGAACAACGATAAGTAGGCATGTTTGTGAGCTTCTACCACTCGCCTAAGATCATTACATGGCATGACAAGGCAACCAACAGCAAGATGACATGTTTATGAAGTTAAGCATAGCAATAGCAAGTTCATAGGGTGCATGGATCACTAGGAAAACACATGGCAAAACTGAACTTAATGTTAACAGGCTGACAACAACATTATTTAGCAATTTTTGAGCATGATAACAACAAGCTACAGCAGGCTATAAATGCAACCAGGGGCATGGATGGATAGAGCAAGACATGTATAACAAAACATCCTTAGTGAACATCTCCATATTATGCATAGAATGACTTGTAGCAGCAGATTTACATGGCAACAAAATATAACAGAAACAGTCTAGCAAAACAACAACAACAAGTATCCTAGTTAACAAGCTTGATGCACTCACGACATAACTCACAAAAATACATGGATGGCACCCATGTAAATATGGCATGACATAGTTCAAAACTCATGTAGGACTCGTGCTCATAGGATGCACACATCAAATGCAACAAAAATGATAAATCACCAAGTTATAACAGTTTCAGCAGATTAACATCATATAGAACTCTTGCAACGATGATTCAGGCATCAAGATGATCTCAAACAAGCATGACATGATGGAATTAAATGTAGAGAATCTCACAGCGAACATTTTGACATATTACACGCACAAAACGGAGCAGTATGCAACAAGATATGGCAGGTCAAAGTATGCACCAGAATACAGAAAAATTAGTGACTTAGGGAAAATCGGGGTCAAGCTTCGTGGACTGGATCTGGATCTGGGGGTTTGGGCACGAGAACCGCGTTCGGGCCGGAGCTTCGCCGGAGTAGAAGAGGAGGTGGCCGGAGACGGGGCGCGGGGCCAGCGAGCTCGCGGCCGGAGCTCGCAGCCGCGGCGAGGACGGCGCCGGCGGGGAGCTGCGGGGGCGGAGGCGCGGGGCCGGGCGGCGGTCGGGGCTAATGGCGGCGGGGCGGGGCGCGGTCGGCGGAGGCACGGAGGCGCAGGTGTCGCGCGGGCCGGGAGGGCCCCAGGGGGCCGACGCGCGGGGGCGGCGAAGCGGGGCGCGGCTCGCCACGTGGCGGCGCGCAGTTGGACGAGGGCAGCGGTGGGCTGACATGGAGGCGCGTGATTCGCCGGGGTGAGGTGGAGGCTGGCGGGTGGACATGTCCGGTGGCGGTGCGGACGTGTCCGGCGGCGCGGGGAGGAAGAAAACTAGGGTTTGGACCCGGGATTTCGGGGGAGAGGGCATATTTGTAGGTAGAAGGAGCTAGGAGAGTCCAAATGAGGAGCGGTTTTCGCCCACACGATCGTAATCGAACGACCGAGAGCATGGAGGGGAGTTTGCTGGGTTAGTGGGCTGATTTGGAGGGTTGCCGGGCTGCAAGAGAAAAGGGGGTTTTACGGTTACCCGGTTAACCGTAGGAGTATCAAACGACCTCCAAATGGCGCGAAACTTGACAGGCGGTCTACCGATGCTATACCAAGGCCGCTTGGCAAACCTCAGGCCATTCCGAGAATGTTTAACACCCGCACACAACAGGAGACAAAAGGGGGACGCCGGAGGACATAGGAGTGCCGGAATGCAAAACGGACAACGGGGAAAATGCTCGGATGCATCAGACGGACACGTATGCAAAATTAAATGCACATGATGACATGGCAAAATGCAACACGCAAACAAATGACATGGCAACGACGGTGAATAACTGGCAGACACCTGGCGCATCGAATCCGAGGCGTTACACTTTTGCTCGGCGCCGATCTTGGGATACTGTCCAATATCTCTCCAACATTCACAAAGGAGTTTGTCATCATCCTTTGTGTATGCCTTCATATGAATACTTTGGCACTTCTTGTTTGCATTGGCTTGGGTTGTGATCTCGACGTCAAACAAAGCCCCTCCCCCCTTGATGTCCACTTCATCTTCTTCTTCTAGGCTGTAGTCGTCCGGGAACTCGTGGCCTTATGGGAATATGATGTCCATGCCATCTTAGCCTTCCATGAAGGTGTCGTCCGTGCCACCATGGCCTTGCGCGAAGGTGTCGGCCGTGCCCTTGTGGCCTATAGTAAAGGTGTCGTGACCGTCTTGGCTTTTGGGTCTCGTCGTGATTGTAGGCCGCACCACTCACGCCACTCTCAAAAATGATGTTCTCCATGATGAAACAATTAGTCATGTCATCGTTCATGGTCGTCGGCATTGTGTCAAACAGGTTGTGGGTGTTGGGACGCATGCCATCGAGGATCTCACGTGCCCATTTCCTTTGGCCCCTGGTGGACGACCCACCCGCCACAGGTGTGGCGTTGAGGTCGAGGGCCATGGGCGCGGGCATGGCCGGCGCGACCACGCTCACCTTTGGCGAGCAGTTCGTGGGAGAGGTAGAGAAACGGGAGGCTTGTGGTTGGGGACGGAAGCCATGAGTCTACGGTGTGGTGGACATGCGCCACAACCCTGGGTGTGGTGGATGTGCGTGGAGACTCTGGGCATGGTGGATGAATGGCAAATGAGCCAGTGCTGGCCGGGGCCGTTGTTGAACCCTAGGTAGACTAGGGCCTGATGTGTGGCCGCAATGACTAGGGCCTTGTTCTCCATGATGACGGCCTCCTATTGTGTAGTGGCGGCGAGGCCGGAAGCCGCCGCGGCTACCAGCTTGCCGCCCTGCACCTTCCTCTGACCAGCCCTCTTGGCTGAATGAACGGCCCGCTGCACTTCCGTCAGCTCCTTCTTCTTGGGTTGTGCCGCCTTTTGGTGGACGACACAGGGCTTGTCGATGGTGCAGGTGAGGTCGGCGGCGGCAGCAAGGTTCGATGTGTTGTCCTTGGCGATCGGGTGGGTGGTTTTTGGGAAAGGGGGGGGGAAATGGGAGTGATCTGCCATGGACTGACGGGCCAGGGGGTGGACAAGGGCGGGCGTTGCAAGCGTTCGCTCCATGTCCACGCCAACGCAAACCCGTCCCAAATTTTGGTCTGAAATGGGTCGCACGCGGAGAAAAAACGGATGCTCATCCATTTGCATCGGAGCATTGGGCCAGCGTTTTCATCCATTTCGACCCAAACGGACACACGCAGATAGTTTGCGTTAGCAGGATGGAGTTGCTCTAACTTTCCTAAAATCTCGATAACTTTTTTCAAGTCTCTAGATAGATCTCAGCTAAATTGGTATATAAATTACAGACTAAACTTTGCACTGGACAACTTCCATAAAGGGAGATACATTTTTTATGGGATTATAGTGTTGCATGAGTGATTCATGAACTAAGGAAAAAAGCAGAGGACTGGGTGATATTTAACATTAATTTGGAGAAAGCTCATGACAGGATGAACTCGGACTTCTGCGGGAGTTCTTAGGACAAAAGAGATTTTTCTCTAACTTGATTTATAGGATTATGAAAACTGTTAGGTAAGGACACACTCCTTTTTTATATAAAGGGGGTGAGGAGGAGTTCTTCAATACTCATAGGTGAGTGAGGCAGGGGGATTTGATACGTCTCCAACGTATCTATAGTTTTTTATTGTTCCATGCTATTATATTATCCATCTTGGATGTTTTATATGCATTTATATGCTATTTTATATGATTTTTGGGACTAACCTATTAACCTAGAGCCCAGTGCCAGTTTCTGTTTTTCCTTGTTTTTGAGTTTTACAGAAAAGGAATACCAAATAGAGTCCAATTGACGTGCCAATTTTTGATGATTTTTATGGACCAAAAGAAGCCTCGAAGTAAAGGAGTTGGGCCACAAGAGTCCCGAGCCATCCACGAGGGTGGAGGGCGCGCCCTACCCCCCTGGGCGCGCCCCCTATCTCATGGATGGCTCAAAGACCGCCCTGACGTGAGACCGACACCAACAATTCCTATAAATACAGGAACCCCCGAAAAGAAACCTAGATCAAGAGTTCCACCGCCGCAAGCCTCTGTAGCCACCAAAAACCAATCGGGACCCTGTTCCGGCACCCTGCCGGAGGGGGAATCATCACCGGTGACCATCTTCATCATCCCGGTGCTCTCCATGACGAGGAGGGAGTAGTTCACTCTCGGGGCTGAGGGTATGTACCAGTAGCTATGTGTTTGATCTCTCCCTCTTGTGTTCTTGATTTGGCATGATCTTGATGTACCGCGAGCCTTGCTATTATAGTGGGATCTTATGATGTTTCTTCCCCTCTACCTTCTTGACTTCTTGTAATGGAATGAGTTTTCCCTTTGAAGTTATCTTATCGGATTGAGTCTTTAAAGATTTGAGAACACTTGATGTATGTCTTGTGTGGGATACCCGTGGTGAAAATGGGGTATTCTATTGATCCACTTGATGTATGTTTTGGTGATCAACTTGCGGGTTCCGTGACCTTGGGAATCTATGCATAAGGGTTGGCACACGTTTTCGTCTTGACTCTCCGATAGAAACTTTGGGGAACTCTTTGAGGTTCTTTGTGTTGGTTGAATAGATGAATCTCAGATTGTGTGATGCATATCGTGTAATCATACCCGCGGATACTTGAGGTAACATTGGAGTATCTAGGTGACATTAGGGTTTTGGTTGATGTGTGTCTTAAGGTGTTATTTTACTACAAACTCTAGGGCTTTTTGTGATACTTATAGGAATAGCCCAATGGATTGATCGGAAAAAATAACTTTGAGGTGGTTCTGTACCCTACAATAATCTCTTCGTTTGTTCTCCGCTATTAGTGACTTTGGAGTGACTCTTTGTTGCATGTTGAGGGATTGTTATATGATCTAATTATGTTATCATTGCTGAGAGAATTTGCACTGGTGAAAGTATGAACCCTAGGCCTTATTTCGAAGCATTGCAATACCATTTTTGCTCACTTTTATCGCTTGCTACCTTGCTGTTTTTATAATTGTGTCACCCTCTCTTCGCCGAACTTGTGCACCTATACAATTTACCATTGTATTGGGTGTGTTGGGGACACAAGAGACTCTTTCTTATTTGGTTGCAGGGTTGTTTGAGAGAGACCCTCTTCAACTACGCCTCCCATGGATTGATAAACCTTAGGTTATCCACTTGAGCAAAATTTGCTACTGTCCTACAAACCTCTGCACTTGGGGGCCCAACAACATCTACAAGAAGAAGGTTGTGTAGTAGACACCGGGATTCTACCTTAATTTTTAACTTTGTGGTAGATGACCTCCCTCTCATATTAAATAATGCTACACTTGGAGTTGCCAGTATAATCACTAGGGTGGTGCCTCAACTCATTGAGCATGGACTTACTCAACTCCAATACGCTTCCTCCACCTAGAAATATTTCTTACCGCTTTGAGTCCATGCATGGGATAAAGATCGACTACCACAAAATTTAAGTGCTAGTGATTAGTGGGTATAGCCAGGAGAAACAAAGCATTGGAAACATGCTAAATTGGAAAAGGGGGGGACTAAGGTCATGAGCCATGATCTAAGATCTAGTATGGATATCCAAGGCTTGATCTAGTCTCTCATATGGATGGTATGTTTCTTTCTCATATCATTTCTTTGCTCTTGCTTGCGACCTGGACGACAATAGGTGGGTGATCTACCATACTCTACAGCGAAACCAAGGGGTCCATTCTCTCTGCCGGTCGCTCCAACAATGGAGCAAACGAGGACCCTAGGTTTTCCGCTCGGTGGTGGCAGAGTTAGGATTAGATTGAGAGTGTGTCCCCAATCAGTGGTGGCGAGACTATGTCGCCGCCATCAAGTCTCTCCGGATCACCCTTGTTCCGGTAGTGCTTCTTCAAATTGTCAGGAGTCATGCAGAAGGTTATGTGTCATGTGGAATAAGATTTTTATTCTACAGGTTTGCCTCAGTCGTGTTGTCCTGTGGAGCAGACAACGTGGTTTTGTGTCTTGGTCTTTTGAATCTAGTGTCGTCCAACGAAGTTTCACCAATCTCGGCCTTGGGAGGGGGGGGTCCATATGCCCTATCGGGTGTTTCCTTCTCAGAGGAAACGATTAGCTATGTAGACGCGGTCGCCGACGTCTTCTATTCTACATCAATGACTTCCCAGACACTGCATATACAAGCTCGTGGGTTTCAACAAGTTTGCTCAACTAAGATGAAGGCCCAGAGGGGGCAATGAGCTTTGCTTGTGACACGCCATGGATGGATACATGATGAAGACAGCCCCAAGGACTTGGATATATTTTAATTTCTATAAGGGTATATGCTAATTAATATTTGGACTTTGTCCTTTCTATGATTTTTTGCAAAATGGGGGAGTTTCCTTTTACTTATTTAGCTATGCTTGTGACTAATCATAAATTAAGGAATGAATAATGTGGGGTGGGAGTGGATCAAAAAGTATCAAGGCGAATGGATCCTTAGTAGAGTAGGTACCTTTCTGCTGGAGAAAGGCCAGTCTTATCTAATGCTTATTTAGAAAAAAAAACCTATATCAAATGCGCTTCTACCTTTTTGCGGAGGGTGCTAACTCTGATCTGGATAGTGTGAGGACCAGACTCTTTTGGTAGGGATGTGGTAATAACTTCAATACCATGTGATGAACTAGGAGAAATTTTATAAGCCAAATGATTTTGGGGGCTATGGGTATAACCAATTGCAGAATTATTAACTTATCCCTCCTAGTGATTCCTTCCTAGCCCATTTTGAGGACGAATGTAGATGCTCTCAATTATGGGAAGAAGACCTATAGCAAGTTAAGTAAGGGCTGAAATGGGGTTCTAATTTCAGGTGGGTAATGGGTAAAGCATCAAGTTTTGACATGACTGCTGGAGCCTTAAGATAACACTAAAATTTTGGTCCCGTTACCTTTTTAATGTGGTGGTTGATCCGCATTTTTATGTTGCTAATTGCTATATTAGGGGGAACAATGGGATATCAAGTTCAAACGACCCTTTGGTTATATTGGGATTGATGAATGGGCAGAGCTTATGCAACTACACGAGTCGGGTATATTGGGATTGATGAATGTACCCCTCCCGCAACACCAATGATGGCGGCTCCTGCGAAGGGCGAGAAAGCGACGGCGGGTGCCGCATGCCGCGTGCTAGGCATTGGGGGAGCATGAAGAAAGGGGATCGACTGGGAATTGGGGAGGGGGGCATTGGATATGTCCCCACATGGGATGGGTACGCGTAGGCCCGACCATCATTGGCGGGTGTAAAAGCGGGTGTGCCACAAGAAAGAAAACAATCAATGAAGGGTGTTACTATCGCTCATCAGTGGTTTATTACCAGCGGAGGGTAATTTCGGGGGCACGCCACTGCTATTTTCACTTTTTTGTAATCCTATGGTTTAATATTTTTGGGGTATATTTTTGTTACCATTTTTTGTGGGGTTTAAATTACATCATAATAAAGTTCATGGTAACATTTGCCATTTTTTGGGTTAATCTGCTATTCTAAGTATTAAATAAATTCCTAGCTATTAAAAGGAGCAAAATGATTTCTATTTAAAATAGATTTAAATTAAATCTAAAAAGGATAAAACATGGCATGGTATCATGATATTACCCCTAGAGGGTGTGCTAAAAAAATTGAGGGAGTTATAGAAAAAACCTGATGCACTTCGTGTAGAAACTGGAGAGACTCTCGAGAAGTAACCGGATTTTGAAGAGAAGCTGTCGAGGTTTGAAGGGGAACTCAAATTGAATTCTTCCATTCCCCTTCAAACCTTCCCCTTCAAACCTTTTTCATATTTCATATACACTAGTGCAAGTTCCATGTTCATATTTTGGACTATTCTAGATTTATATGATATATTTATGGCATTTAATGCATTTCTAGTTATTTACTTGCCATAAATCAAATTTGAACTATATGTACATAAAATTCCCAAAAATAAAACCTACAAACTTTGAAAATATTTTCATACAATAGCAAGGTCTTAAAAACACCGCACGATAATCTTAAAACCAAATGCAGGAAATTCTCATAAAATACCTAAAGTGTTTTAAAAGTGACGGGCTGATAAACAGGCTCACCACTGCTGGTAGAACTACCAGTGGCGGGCATTCTGTTAACGCCCACTACTGGTGCTGTTGACCCACGGCTAACCCAGGTCTAGAGAACTAGTGGAGGGCATGGTCTTGCTTCCACCACTGATTTGCAAATTTCAGCGCAGGGACTGTGTTTCTATCCACCACAGCTATCGGGGGGAATACCAGTGGCGAGGTTCTGACAGTGCACGTTACTAATGTGACTCCACTTATAAGCCTTTTCCCATTACCGAAAGAGTCACATCGTTGAAATTATTGTAGTTCTTTGATTTGCATGTTTAGTCCACTAACAGCTATGTGTTATGGACAAGGAGAGGATCTGCACCGTACATCATGCATAGTGGGTGTGGGAGTGAAAAAATGGAGAAATTTATATAAACAGATATCAACGCAAAAAGTGGATGGCCTGCAATCCGTCAAGAAAAATGAGAGTACGAAGAAAAAAGGAAAGCAACATAAAGAAGACAAGTCCAATCAGCCTTATGATGTGTCGCACTAAACAGTGATACTTTCCATTCAACATACTGCTGACACTATGCAACAGTTATCTGGGCATGGTTTCTAGAAGATACTAGGTGAAATCACATCGTAGCTACTCCTAAGGTATGATTGTCCTCCACATCTGAATTACTGTGACAATACTCATGCCAACCAAATTAAGGCACACGCATAACTCTGGTCGTGTATCAATCACAGGGGCCATAGATAGATATATTACTTCAAAAAGGAGAGGAATGTGTGTGTAAAGCACCCACTGCATGCATGCAGGCACTTCCTAGATAGCCTTTTTCTTAGTGGAACTTGATATGTTCTCTTGTTCCATCACTACCTAGCTAGCCTCCAGGTTGAAGAAAGGTGACTAAGGCCAACTCCATCGCTCCCATCCTGTCCGCGCGCGTTCGTTTGGGGTAAAACGAACGAACCAGACGGCCCAGCGTGCGGGAGCAAACGGACTTTTGTCCGTTTTGTGTCCGCTTTCGATCCATCCCGGCCCAAGTTTGCGTCGCTTTTGGGGTGAAACGGACAACACGCGGACGTGCGTGCCGTCTGCGTGTGTCCTCCCCTGGCCCGCCCGTCGGTGGCATAGGGCGCGCCTTCTTCTATCCGCCCCCTCCCTCCGGCCGCACTCCCCTCCACTCTTCTCCATTCTTCCTCACTCTTCCCCTCGCCGCCGCTGCCATTGCAGCCGTGCAACTCGGACGCACGCTCGCCCAGCCCCTCCCCCTCGGCGCTGCCGAGCTACCCAACCACAGCCACCTGGTTTGCGCATCCGCCTGCCGGATTTGGGACGGATCCGGTCGGTCTTGAACTCGCCCGGCTGTGGGAGGCCGCGCCGCGCCATGGACTGGCCGGGCACCTCACCGGAAGGCCCTGGCAGGGCCGCAAGGCCACATGCAGGCAGTGGCTCCTCCTCTACCCGCTCGGATCTGCATAGTCGGTGGTCCACCGGCAGATACACGAATGGCGATCGGCCGGGCTCGGTGCTTGCCCAAAAGCTCGTCGGCACACCGTTGCCACTCATTAAGTGCGACGACTGCCCAAAGAAGGTCGTGCGCCGCGTGTCTACATTGCCGGAACAACCCGGATTGGTGTTCGTCAAGTGCTTAAACGATGGGGTATGTGCTCTTTTTAGATTCAGTTTGTGCTCTAGATTTGACTAGTTGTGCTAACTTAATTTTATTGTGTAGAATGGATGCAAGTTTTGGTACTGGGAAGAAGAGTACATCGATATATTGATAGAACGCAAATTAGTAGATTTTCCTGCACTTTTAGCTAGCATAGAGGGATGAGACAAGTGCACTTGTTGCTTCATTAGAGGCTAGACACGAGACTAGGTGTGAGGAAGCAACATCGATTTCTTTAGACTCGAAGAAAAAAGAAGCATGCAAGATTGAGCCTCCTCCACAGATCAACAATGAGTGCATCGAGAAGGCCCTAACCCAACTCAAGGAAGCAGTTATGGAAGTTGGATATCTTCTAAAATGTATTCTTGTGGTTCTTGTTTCCTTTAGGCTTGCTTTACTAGTCAAAATTTGGTGATGTATTTCCATGTAATAAAAATGAATGATGAAAAAAAAGTTAAGGGCTTTCAAAGAAAAATGTACACGGACAGGATGCGGTCGGGATGCGGCCGCGTGCTGGTTGCACGGCCACCGCATCCCAGAAACTGCCCGGACACGACTCCATTGTCCTTCCTAAACAGAAAAAATTCGGACGAAACGGACATTTGTTTGGGTCGCACGGTGTTGTTGGCCTAATTAGCTAGCTGCATGAGAACCATGCCATGCATGAATGGTTGTTGTCTTAATAAAAGAAAGACAGTTGGATATATTGTTATGCCGCACCGATTGTGGGAAATACAGGTTCAGTCAGGTGTCGCACCAACTTTGCTCGATGTCACGGTAGGATTATTGCTTAAGTTAGAGCAACTTTAATGGAGCAATCTATTTCGTCCGCCGTCTTCTGTTTCAGTCGGCGCGGATAGAATAGTCGGTCCAATGCGCCGACCCAAACGGACGGGCATCCGTTTTTCGTTCGCGGGCGATCTATTTCCGGTTCATTTTTGAGCCAGATTTGCGTCGGCACGGACAGGCAACGGACGCGCGAGCGCTCGCCCTCTCCTCCTCCGGGGTCTGCTGGTCTGTGTCACATCGCCCTCCCCAATCCAACAGCAACCCTCGCCCTCCTCCTCCGTCGCCGCCGCCGCCGCCCTTTTTTTTTTGCTGACGAGTGTGCCAGCTGCCGGGGCCTCCACATCCGCCCAGCTAGGCCGCCCACTCCCACGTCGCCCGCCGCGGACGTCTTGCCACCGGGAGCCGACTGGTCCCCCTCCCCCGCCACCACCACACAGCCGCCCACGACCAAGAAGCCGCCTCGCCGCCCGGGCAGATCCTCACCGGCACGCTCGTTGGAAGCCGGCACGCTCGTCGGACGCCGACAGGACAGCAGCTGGTCCGTTCGCGCCGCGACTCCCTTCGCCGGCCGTCTTCTTCGCCGAAGCCCGCAAGTTGTTCGACAGTTTGCCAAGGTACAAAATGAACTCCGCCGACGAGTTCTTTTTCCATAATTTTCTTTGCGACTCCGACGATTCGTCCTCCGATGACGAGGAGGAGATATTGGTTGTTGTGTTGGTCCATCACCACCTCAACAGCCAGCGGCCATTGTTCCGTGGCTCCATTCCGGGCCACCTTCTGGCGTTGAATCGCAACCGAGAGAGCGGGCATTTCCTTCTTTGAAAGGACTACTTTGATACAACAAACCCGTTCTTCAAACATCAGAAATTCCGCCGCCGTTTCCGTATGAGTAGGCATGTTTTCAACCATATTAGAGAGGGGGTGGTCGGCTATGATGATTATTTCGAGTGCAAAGAGGATGCCATTGGCAAGATTGGTTTTCCTCTTATCAGAAATGTACTGCCGCCATCAGAATGCTTGCATATGGAGTGCCCGGTGATCTCATTGACGAGTACGTCCGTATGAGCGAGTCTACTTGCCTAGAGTCCATGTATAAGTTCTGCAAGGCTGTTATAGCTGTGTTTGGTCATGAGTACTTGAGAGAGCCGACTGCTGAAGATACAACCCGTTTGTTGACGATGAATTCCAGCAGGGGCTTCCCAGGGATGCTTCGTAGTATAGACTGCATGCATTGGGAGTGGAAGAACTGCCCTTCTGCTTGGCAAGGGCAGTGTCAGGGCTTGCACTGTCATACTTGAGGCCGTAGCGTCTCAAGTTCTCTGGATCTGGCACTCTTTCTTTGGCATGGCCGGATCACACAATGATATCAATGTGCTTCAGCGCTCACCGGTGTTTGCTAGGCTTGCCGAAGGCAACAGCCCATCGGTGAACTTTACTGTCAACGGTCACACCTACGACAAAGGATACTATCTGGGTGAGGGTATCTATCCTCAGTGGACCACTATTGTGAAGACAATACCCAACCCTGTCGGAGAGAAGAGGAAAAGATTTGCCCAAGAGCAAGAGAGTGCTAGGAAGGATGTCGAGCGTGCCTTGGTGTTTTGCAATCTCGATGGGGCATCGTTCGGTATCCTGCTAATACCTGGAGCAGACAGAAACTGTGGGAGGTGATGACTGCTTATGTGATCATGCATAATATGATCGTAGAAGACGAGCGCCCAGAACGTCTGTATGATCAAGGGTTTCAGTCTCAGAGTGAGAATGTTGTGCCTGAGCATGGAGTAGCGGCAACGTTTGAACAATTCACCGAATTTCATGAAGACATGCGTGATTAGAAAACTCACATGCAACTGCAAAATGATTTGGTTGAGCATATGTGGGCTCATGTTGGCAACCAATAGATGTATCTTTTTTTATTCGTTTGCAAAACTATGTGAGACCTTTTTATTTTGATTTGGCTTGTAATAACTATGCAATTTTATTCGGTTCAAAACAATTTTATTTTGATTCAAACTATGCAATATGCAAAAAAAATAGAGGGGCATGCAGCCACGCTGGCACATATGGGTCGGCGCGTTAGGCGCCCTGCCGACTCGTATCTAAAAGAGGGCGGACGCTGGGCGGGCGGCCGACCCAAACGGACGAAAAACGTATAAAATCACTGTCCGTTTGGGTCGGTCC
Source organism: Triticum aestivum (assembly GCF_018294505.1). Classification (NCBI taxonomy): domain Eukaryota; kingdom Viridiplantae; phylum Streptophyta; class Magnoliopsida; order Poales; family Poaceae; genus Triticum; species Triticum aestivum. The sequence continues at coordinate 115,655,639 of NC_057795.1, read as the reverse complement.
GTTGAAGTTGCTCTTATGAACTTTTTTAGCAGAAAACAAGAGAGAAAAATAAGTCATATGACGAGCAGAATTAGTGCGGAAAATGGAACTGCTTGAACCAGCAGCAGTAGCAACAAAAGCATCATCGATAGAGAGAGCACTAGAGTGCTGCAACTACGTACAGACAGGAGGCTTGTCATAAAAAATTTCGGAGGCTTGTGAGACAGGACTAGAGAATTTGGAGAACAAGAAACCGCCGGCAGTTTGCTTGATCTTCTCACCAGTTTCTTGACACATTAACCCTAACTATATGCACCTTGTACTTGCTAAGATTATACTAGCTGATAAGATATGCATTTTATCCCCCGAATGGTCCTTCCGCATTCTGATTGCAAACAGTATTTCATCAAGCCAAAGACAAGTCCTCTTTTGCATGCCCATAAAGAAAGATTTAAAAGCTTGCATACAACGCAATGGTCCTGCCAATAGTGCTGTCCATGTATATGCCCTGAGTGGATGGCAGGAGAGACAAGTAGGCTGCAAACAAATAAGAATTCCATGCTTCCCTGGCCCTACTTGCCCTCTCTCCCAGTAAACAACATGCGCAGCAGCTATAGACGGGCCATGGAGTTTGGTGTGTTAGACTTCCTATTTTAGCCTTATCGTGTAATTCATACTATATTGATATAGAACTTGTATGACACCATTATATATATATATATATATATATATATATATATATATATATATATATATAGAGAGAGAGAGAGAGAGAGAGAGAGAGGGGGGGGGGGGGTTGAGCCAGTTCATAGAGGGTTGAGCCAGTTCTCTCAAAACCTACGTTTAAGATGGTATCAAGTCTAAACTAGGTCCTCTACTCCACCCGCCGCCGCCGCACCACCAAAACCCTAAACCCAGGGCTGCTGCCGCCGGTGCCATGACCGCTTCCGCTTCGGGAGCCGCCAGCTCCGGGTCAATCCCCGCGTCGCTTGCCACCCTCCTCAACCTCCCACCTTGCCCCTGGCTCCGTCGGTGCCTCAGTTGTTCGGCACCACCGCCGTCGGCTCTATGTTTTCAGCACCGATCCCGTCGTCACCGCCCACGACGTCTGTCGGTGTCAAAACCGGCGGATCTCGGGTAGGGGGTCCCGAACTGTGGGTCTAAGGCTAATGGTAACAGGAGGCGGGGGACACGATGTTTACCCAGGTTCGGGCCCTCTCTATGGAGGTAATACCCTACTTCCTGCTTGATTGATCTTGATGATATGAGTATTACAAGAGTTGATCTACCACGAGATCGAAGAGGCTAACCCTAGAAGCTAGCCTGTGATTCTGATTGTTCTTGTCCTACGGCCTAAAATCTCCGGTTTATATAGACATCGGGGGGGGGGGGGGGGGCTAGGGTTACACAGAGTCGGTTACAGTGAAGGAAATCTACATATCCGAATCGCCAAGCTTGCCTTCCACGCAAAGGAGAGTCCCATCCGGACATGGGACGAAGTCTTCTATCTTGTATCTTCATAGTCCAACAGTCCGGCCAATGTATATAGTCCGGCTGCCCGAGGACCCCTTAATCCAGAACTCCCTCAGTAGCCTCTGAACTAGGCTTCAATGACGATTGAGTCCGGCGCGCAGATTGTCTTCGGCAATGCAAGGCGGGTTCCTTCTCCGAATACTTCAAAGTAGATCTTGAACACAAGAATCGTGTCCGGCTCTGCAAAACAAATTCCACATACCACGGTAGAGAGTATAATATTTCATGAATTTAATATGCCGACAGTTTCTTCATAGCGTGACATCACACTGCGGCCCGGTTATTATTCGAACCATTTTATCAGCCTGCCACGACACATTTCGTGAGGCGGTTTTATTGACACGTCTTGTCGAAGCAGAGATCGTGTCCCCTTATCATGGGATTCTCATCAATACGGGCGTGGGTAATCCAACTGCGTCATTAGCACGGCGCTTGGGGAATGAGCGAGTTTTAGGGCATGTGGTGTCGGGGGGATTAACCCCGGGCAGGCAACGAAACCCGGATCATTTTCAAAAACAGTGGGGCCCGCATCGCCCCGTGAACCGACACACGCCTGGCTGGGTCGCTCGACCCGGCAAGGCCGCAACCCGGCCAAGCCCTTTGACTCGGCAAGGTACGTCGACCCGGCTGCAGCAGCTGGTGTAAGACAACTCAACCCAACGCAGCCATGGCTTCCCCAGCAAGCCAACCCACCCATGGCGTCCACGGCAACCCAGCCACGGGTCAGCTCCCGTCCCATCCAGGTCGTACGATGGGACGAGACTTCAGTCACCGATGACCAAGACAACAGTGTTCCCACCCATGCCTATGATCAGCCGGAGCGTGGCAACAGTGCCCCTTACCTACCCACTGACCAGGGCTGGCCTGGCAATAGTTATCCCGCCCTCACCGCTGACGACAGCAAGCGGCAGCCTGATGGAGAGCACTGTCCACGACTCGACTCGGCCACGCCCTGACGATCAACAAGACGGTGCACAGTCCCCCTAGGCACGCGGGGCCCGCACCTAGGGAAACCCGGCGAACCACAAGCCCACAAGCGGGACCCTGCACGGAACCCCGGACACCGATAATACGAACCCACCGACTTGACATATTACCATTGTAACCCTGGTTGGGTTGATCTATAAAACCCCCCAGAAACCCACGCCTACAGAGGCATGATGAAGCATAGGAAGAGAGCAAGACATATGTAAGAGACACAAGAGAAACACCAGCAAGCATAGGACTAGCCACCCAACGGCAACACCGGGGAGAAGGAGGAGCCCAAGCCTTGGCCAGCTTCCTTCCTCCTCCATACAGCTCTAGGAGGGACATTGTACTATCGATCATCCAACTAAACTCAGCAGGACTAGGGGTGTTATCTCTCCGGAGAGCTCCGAACCTGGGTATGTCCGGCGTCCCGCGCCCGCGCATGCCAACCTCGCCTCTAGAGCCCACCAGCACCCTCGAGCCTCCTCCTCTCTTTAGACTTCCCTCGGCATTTGCCGTGCTCCCACCACGACAGTTGGCGCCCACCGTGGGGCAGCTCGAGGAGCTGGCCGGGAGCATGCTTCAGACGGGGCCCTTCTCCTACTCCAACAAGTCCGTCGCTCTGGCGGACGACGTCATCGGCGCGCTCGCCGCCACCTTCATCGTGCTGCGCATCTTCGATGCGTTCGCGGTCGACGAGTACCCCAGCGAGGTGCTCAGCTACTCTGACTCTCCGCTCTCCCTCAGCAGCGGATTGACTGTCGGGGCGATGGACACCCATGTGGAGGTTTTCATCACCGGCGATGGCGCCTCTTCCTCGTCGAGCAAGGTGAGGAGGGTAACGGAAGCCGGGGCCGCTTCGGCACGGACCGAGCCATTTGACCCGCTGCGCACCGCGATGCAGAGCCTCCGCATCCCCATCGGCACCGACGTCGACGCCACCAACATTGCCGAAGCCCGAACCCAGCTCGAGGATAGGCGCCAGCAGATGCTGGACCTGTCCGAGATGCTGGCCACCACCAGGCGTCGCCTGGAGGCCGCTCAGATGGAGCATGACGCCACTCACGGATTCACGCCCGCTGCGGCCGAGCCAAGCCGGGTCGCCGATACTCGCGCCCGGGGAGGTGCGATCGGCCGGGCCTTCGGCACCGTCCGGACCGTCTACGAGACCCCAGTGAAGAACATGCATGCTACGGAGGCAGCCACGGTCGAACTCGACCAACTCGCGGGCGAGGAGCTCAAAGAACGCATCGGGCGGATGCACGAGCTCCTTCACGCCGCTAAGACCCAGCAGGATCGCCTCAACCAGCTCGCCAAGCCAGCGGGATCCGGCTCCGCCCGCCTTGGCGGACCCGGCAAACTTCTGCACACGGCTTCCTCGCCGCCTGGTGAGGCGCACTCCGGCCAAGCCCGGACCCGACGCAACCCGGCCGCCACCGCCGCCGACGCTTTGGGCAATGAGCCTGCCTCGGAGACCCAGCGCGGACCCGGCCAGCCTGGCCGGTGTCCGGCTCCAACCGACCCGGCCCCTCGGGGCCTGGCCGCCAGTCGACTTGGCCCGCGCTCCCTGGAGGTGGAGGAGAGCGGCGCTATCGGGCCGGCGTGCTTCGGCCCACGCATCCGGGAGGAGCCCTTTCCCAAGGGGTTCGTGCTCCCCCACAACACCCCCAAGTACAATGGGACCATGAAGCCAGAAGACGGGCTCACCGACTACACCACAGCCATTGGCATCACCGGTGCCAATCATCGTCTTGTCGTGCGCTACGCACCGCTCATGCTCCAGGGGTCGGCCCGCACATGGTTGAACAGCCTGCCGATGGGCAGCATCAACGCGTGGGTCGACTTCGAGGAAGCCTTTGTCTGCAACTTCACGGGGACATACAAGCGACCCGGTCGCCCCAGCCAGCTCGCCATGTGCGTGCAGGGGCCGACGGAGACCGGCCGCGAGTATCTCGCACGCTGGACCAAGCTCCAGAACAGCTGCGATGGCGTCCATGAAGTCCAGGCGATCCAGTACTTCGCCAGCGGGTGCCGAGACGGCACCCTCCTCAAGCACAAGCTCCTACGCTCCAAACCGGCCACCATGGATGTGCTCATGGTGACGGCGGACAAGTACGCCAACACCGACTCCGCCATGAAGATCTAGGTGGCACTGGATGAAGCCGGCAAAGCAAAGCCGGTTCCTTCCCCAAAGCTGGCCAACGAAAGCAGCCGGCAGCAGCATCACCAGAACAACAAGCGCAAGGCCGACCAACCGGCGCAACGTCACGACAACCGGCTCGTCGCGGCCGCCGAGCCCGCGGCGGACCTGGCAGCGAAGCGCCGGCAGACCGGCAAGATGGCGTGGCAACCCTCCATGAGTTTTGAAGAGATGCTCGACACCCCATGCAAGCACCACAGCAGCACAAGACCCTCCACGCACACGCTTCGGCAGTGCGCCATCACCAAGCGCATCATGAGGGGAGACGTTCCGCCTCCTCCGGCTCCGGCTCCAGCTCCAGGCGCAGGACAACCGCCTCGACCGCCGCCTCCCGCCGGCGGCGCGATGCGAAACGACGCCTACCCGTACCAGAACGCGGCCTATGTCGTCTTCACCAGTGTGTCGATGACAAGCGCAGCGAGCGCCACCTTCGGCAGGAGGTGAACACCGTCATCCCAGCCAAGCCGGATTTCATGCACTGGTCGGATCGCCCGATCACCTGGACCCGGGAGGATCACCCGGCAGTCATGCCGAGTCCGAGTGGATACGCCCTCGTCCTCAACCCCACCATCATTGCGTGGCGCACATGCAAGTTCTCTCAAGTCCTCATCGACGGCAGCAGCAACATCGACATCCTCTACCGCGACACGATGACCAAGCTCGGCATCAAGGCCGAGGACCTGGAGCCAACCCGGACAGTCTTCCATGGCATCATACCCGGCCTCTCCTGCTCGCCCATTGGCCGGGTCCGGCTCGATGTCCTGTTCGGCGACAGCAGCCACTTCCAACGCAAACTGGTCTGGTTCGAGGTGGTGGACCTGTCCAGTGCATATCATGCACTGCTAGGCCGGCCCGCGCTCGCCAAGTTCATGGAGGTTCCCCACTACGCGTACCTGAAGATGAAGATGCCGGGTCCCAAGGGCCTCATTACCGTCGCCGGCGACTACCGCAAGTCTCTGGAGTGTGCCCGAGACGGCGCCAAGTTGGCCGAGTCGCTAGCCATTGCCAAGGAGCAGGCTCGACCGAATCATCGCCTTGGCAGGCAAGGCCTCCGCGACATCGATTCCGACCCTGGACCCGGCAGACGAGGCTGCTTTCAAGCCCTCCAAGGAGACCAAGAGAGTGAAGCTCAACCTGGAATACCCCAGCTGCAGCAAGTACGTTGTCGTAGGTGCCCGCCTCGACAGCAAATAGGAAGGCGAGCTTGTCGACTTCCTCCGTGAGAATCAAGATATCTTTGCATCGACCCCCAAGGACATGTCACGTATCCCGAGGAAGTACGCAGAGCACAAACTTCACGTCAGCAAGGATGCCAAGCCTGTCCGTCAACCCCTCCAATGATTTTCGAAAGACCAGAGAAGAACCATTGGTGAAGAGGTCGCCAAGCTTTTGGTGGCCGGCTTCATAATGGAAGTGTTTCACCCCGAGTGGCTGGCCAATCCAGTCCTCGTCCTGAAGAAGAACAAGACCTGGCGCATGTGTATTGACTACACCAGCCTTAACAAGGCCTGTCCCAAGGATCCGTTCGCTCTCCCGCGGATCGACCAAGTCATCGACTCGACCATCGGGTGCGAGCTCCTGTCCTTCCTGGACGCTTACTCCGGCTATCACCAGATCAAGCTAGACCCGACAGATGCCCTGAAGACGTCCTTCATCACGCCCTTTCGGGAGTATTGCTACATCACCATGTCGTTCGGCTTGAAGAACGCCGTCGCCACCTTCCAACGCTGCATGCATAAATGCCTGCTGCCGCAACTCGGCCGCAACATCCACGTGTACGTGGACGACATCATGATGAAGACCAAGTAGCACCTCATGCTCCTCAACGATTTGAAGGAAACATTCGCCAACCTCCACGAATACAAGGTCAAGCTCAACCCGGAAAAGTGCGTCTTCGACGTCCCAGCCGGAAAGCTACTCGGCTTCCTCGTCTCGGAACGCGGCATTGAGGCGAACCCGGAGAAGATCAAAGCCATCGAGTGCATGCGCAAGCCATCTCGGCTACGCGATGTCCAGAAGTTCACCGGATGCTTGGCCTTGGTCAGCCGGTTTCTAAGCCGGCTGGGCGAGAGGGCGCTACCCCTGTAGCAGCTGATGAAGAAGACAATCCCGTTCGAGTGGAACGGCAAGGCAGACGAGGCCTTCCAAGACCTCAAGCGCATGCTCTCCACTGCACCAGTCCTGGCCGCGCCAACCGACAAGAAGCCGCTGTTGCTCTACATAGCCGCGACCTCGCGGGCGGTCAGCACGGTGCTGGTGGTCGAGTGACCAGAGAGGGCAAGATCCAAGCCGTCCAATGACCAGTATACTACCTGAGTGAGGTGCTCTCCATCTCCAAGCAGAACTACCCACACTACCAGAAGATGTGTTATGGCGTGTACCTCACCGCCAAGAAGCTGAAGGAGTACTTTCAAGAGCACGTCGTCACCATCATCAGCACGACGCCTATCGGAGAAATCATCGGGTGCCGGGACGCCTCCGGCCGGGTCACCAAATGGGTGATCCAGCTAGCCGACCACACCATCCTCTACGATCCCCGCACCACGATCAAGTCTCAGGCCCTGGCCGATTTCCTTGTCGACTGGACCGAGACCCAGTACTTGTCACCGCCTCCCGACTCAACGCATTGGTGCATGCACTTAGACGGGTCCAAGATGCAACTCGGCTTGGGTGCCAGCATCGTACTGTCATCTCCGAAGGGCGACCGGCTCCGCTACGCGCTCTAGATCCACTTTGCCGCCTCCAACAACCTCGCCGAATATGAAGCCCTTGTGCACGGCCTCCAGCTTTGCCAAGGAACTCAGCATCCGGCGCATCCTGTGCTACGGCGACTCGGACCTGGTGGTGCAGCAGTGTTCCGGCAAGTGGGACGCCCGAGACTCCAACATGGCAAGCTACCGCTTCCTCGTCCAGAAGTTGTCCGGATACTTCGAGGGCTGCGAGTTCCTCCACGTCCCGTGCGTGGAGAACGAGGCAACCGACACGCTCACCAAGATCGCCTCATCTCGTCAAGACATTCCGTCCGGCCTCTCCCTCGAGCACCTGCGCAAGCCTTCCGTCAAGCCATCGCCGGACTACGAGTCCATCCACGTCCCAGACGACCCGGCCGCACCGCAAGCCGGCCCGGGGGCTGCTGAACCCGGCCCCGGGGCTGCTCAGCTCGACCCGGCCACCATCACCCCGGACCCGGCCGTCGCCGTCCCCAACCCGTGGGCTGCCCAACCCGGCCCCGGGGCCGCCGACTCGGAACCCACCCAGGTGGCCGTCTTCACCGTGGTCGCGGCCCCATCTTGGGCCCTGCCGATATCAGAATTTCTGGAGAACGGGGTTCTCCCCATGAACGAGACCGAAGCTCGGCAAGTTCAGCGTCGGGCGTCCGCCTACAGCATCATCAACAACGAGCTCGTCAAGCGCAGCTCTACCGGCGTGTTCCAGCGCTGCGTCGAGCAGGATCGCGGCATCGACATCCTCCTCGACATTCACCAGGGCGAGTGCGGGCACCACGCTGCATCGTGATCCCTGGTGGCCAAGGCGTTCCGCCATGGTTTCTACTGGCCCACGGCCCTCGAAGACGCTGAGTCACTCGTCCTCAAGTGTGAGGGGTGCCAATTCTTCAGCAAACGCAGCCACCAACCAGCGTCAGAACTCCGCACCATACCGATCGCCTGGCCCTTTGCAGTTTGGGGACTCGACATGGTGGGACCCATCAAAACCGCTCGAGGCAGCATGACGCGCTTACTGGTGGTAGTGGACAAATTCACCAAGTGGATCGAGGCAAGACCTATCAAGAAACTGGATGGGCCAACAGTCGTCCGGTTCAACAAGGACATAGCGATGCACTACGGCATGCCGAACAACATCATCACCGACAACGGCACCAACTTCGCCAAGGGCGTGCTCGAGCAATACTGGTCCGTCTCCGACATCCGCCTCGACCTGGCCTCCACGGTGCATCCGCAGTCCAACGGGCAGGTCGAGCGGGCCAACGAACTCATCCTGTCCGGCATCAAGCCGTGACTCATCAAGCCACTCATCCACTCACCCGACAGTTGGCTTGACGAGTTGCCAGCAGTTCTCTGGAGTTTACACACCACGCCGAACCGGTCGACCGGGATCACCCCGTTCTTCCTCGTTTATGGTGCCGAAGCCGTCATCCTGACCGATGTTGAGTTCGACTCGCCGCGCGTCGCGATGTACACCGAAGCCGAAGCCAGGGAGGCACGCGAAGATGGCGTCGATCTGCTCGAGGAAGCGCGCCTCCTGGCACTCAGTCGTTCGGCCATCTACCAGCAAGGCCTGAGGCACTACCACAGCAAGAAGATGAAGCCTCTCGCATTCCGTGAGAGCGACCTTGTCCTCCGACTCGTCCAAGAGCTGGCAGGCCAGCACTAGTTGTCCTCTCCATGGGAGGGCCCATTCATCGTGAGCAGGGCCTTGCGCGATCGCAACGTCTACTACCTGATCGACGCATGCAAGTCAAAGAAGCGCAAGAAGGACACCACTGACGAAGAAACGACCCGGTCGTGGAACGCGGAACTCCTCCGCCCGTTTTACAGTTAGCCGCACGAGTGTATGTATTGTCGCCTTTTGTAAATGCAGGAAACTATGGGGTCCCCGAACGAGACTCGGGGGCTGCCCTTTGCCGACCAATTTATTGCGTCCCTATTTTTCTGCATCACTTTACAACTGAACCCGGCCACCGGCTCGACTCGCTCGACCCGGGGGCTCGGGGGCAGGCCGACTTGGTCGCCACCTCGCCGCCTTACTTGGTGATTCCTGATAAAGTCGGGATGCCGCAGTCCCCCAGTTCGCCCTAAAACCGCAGATCCAGCTTTGGCTGTCGGCGGGCAAGCACAACGGGCCAAAGCTCCTCTACGATTCATACACTAAGTCAATGGCCGTCGGGTCGATCAACCCGGCCCGTCACTCATCAATTAAGTAGCCACATGACCAGCTACTCACCAACCGGCCTCGCCGGATTGCCGCCAACCGGCCCTGTGGGTGTTTCGCTCGTGCTCAACGCTTCTAAGGACCCAAGTCCTGCGCGCCCTTCTTGAAGAATCAAACTCCTTGTCACGGACCAGAGCCTCGGCCATCTGACTCGCAGGGGGGAGGTTTGAGAGAGGAAAAGCGTATGAAATCGGTTCGAAAAAGCTGAAGGCAAAGAGCAAAAAAAGCACTCACGACATTTACACACAAATATTTAAAGTAAAGGCCCACGGCCCGAGTTCATTACACCCTAAAACCCCCAGTGGGTGGGTGGACCTGCTACTTAACAGTTTTTTACACAAAAGTGTCTCAGGCATCTCCAGCGCCGCGTCGCGACGTCGACAGCTCTCTCCTGCCGGCCTCCGGGTCCAGCGAGGCACCGGTGTCCTCCTCGGCATCCGTGTCGCCGTAGATGCCCGTCTCCTCCGAGCTCCCCTCCGTGTCGTGAAGAATCAAGCCGTAGTCATCGCCATCCACGGCCCTGCCATCTTCCGTCTGCTCCGGATGGAACTCATCGTGGAAGGCGAACTCGGCGATGTAGCTGGCCCGGGAGGTGATCCGGCCGGCTTGCTCCCACAGAAACTGCTCCGAACCGGCGCGCTGGCCCATCAGCGCGTCCAGCTGAAGATCCGGATGCCAAGACAGCGCAAACCGGAGCGCCATCTCACGCCACTCGACAAGGCGGTCCGGGCCCATCTCCAACCAATCTGCCAGGCGCGAGAAGCTGCACGGATGGACGGAGTCCGGCCACAGGGCCGTCGTCATCGCGGTGCAGGCCTGGGACAGCCGCCCCATCTGCGTCCCCAGGACCCGCAGGCGGGCCATAGCAGCGGCGATGATCTCCGGGAAGGTCCAGGCCGTCAGCGGATCCATCCCAGACCCAGCAACACCGGTCGGGTCGCGCTGATAGCGGACGGCTTCCTCCGCCAGCCGCTACATCTCCAGGAAGGCCCCTGTCGCAAAGGAAGAAGCAAGTTAGAAGAAGAACAACAAGGAAGAAAGGCCGGGTCCCCGACCCGGCAAACTACAAGAAGCAGCACTTACTGGAAAAGGTTTCTTCCAGGTGCTGCGCCTCGAGCAACGTACCACGCCGCTCCCGCTCCATGGCGCGGTCGCGCTCCCCGAGTGCCTTCTCCAGAACGGCCGCTTTAGCAAGGGTCGCCTTCAGCTCGGCGTCCTTGTCTTCGGCCGCCTTCTCGGCCGCCCCGCGGCGACGAGTCTCGTTCTGACAGGCCTCCAAGGCCGCGGTGGCCTGCTCCCGCAGGCGATCCACCTCGGTCTGGAGCCGGCCCTTGTCGTCGGCCAGCTGGCCGCGCTGCTGGTCCACCTCGACCAGCGCCAGCTGCGTCTCCACCACCTTGGCGGCCTCCGCCTTAAGGAGCTCCACCTCGGCCTCGAGGCGGCTCTTGTGACCCGCCATCTGCTCATGCAGCCGGTTGGCCTCATCAAGAGACCGTCGGGCTGCGGCCACCTCTGCCCTTGGCTGCGCCGCCTCGACGCCAAGACGGCCGGTATCAGCAACAAGACGGTCATAATGATGACTGGCTCGGAACAGCCGGTTCCGCCAAGACAGCACCTCGGCTGCAAAGAAGAAGAATTCAGCAGAAGAAGAAAGACAAGACTTAAGATTTGGCCCAACTGTTACACAGTTGGCCCGAATCTCGGGGGCTACACCGAGTGGGTGCGCTAGCGCGCCCCCACTAGAAAAGAGAACAAGAGTACCTGCGGCGACGCGAAGCTCCTCCTCCTTGGCAGCAAGTTGCACCTTGAGCTCCCAATGCTTGCCCAGGAGTCGGTTGATGGCGGCAACCCGGAAGGCGTCAAGATGCGGAAAAAAGAAAGAAGTCAGAACAGGGCCAACGCTCTTAAGATTCGACCCAACTACTATATAGTTGGCCCGAACCTCGAGGGCTACACCCAGTGGGTGCGCTGGCGCGCCCCCACAAAGAAGAAATTGCAAAGAAGCCTTACCAGAACGGCGCTCTCTAGGTCGCGCGTCCGCTCCACCTTGGCCTGGGCGAAGGCCTCAAGCCGCTCCGTCCGGCCTCGCAGGCGGCGGCTAATGGTGTCTAGTGCCGCGTCCTCCTGGGTCTGAGGCCCGAAAACGGCCGCTGCGGCACAGCAGCTCGGCGCCCTCCCTATCGGGGCACCAAGGTGTGCCACCTGTTGGCGGCTTGCGATGCGGCCAACGCCTCCTCCGACGCCCCTCCCGGTGTCACCGGCAACCTGGACGTCGGGACGTCTTGCGTCACCACCTCAGGCACTGTCGCCCGCGGTGCCTCCTCCAAAGCCGGCGGCGCCTCCGGCGCCGCCACCCGCAGCGCCTCCTCCAAGGTGACGCCGCCTCCACCACCATCGGCCCCCGCGCGCTCGACCACGTCGGCTCGAGGCGGGGTATCGCCCCCCACCTCCACGACCTCACGGTCGAGGATCACCACCTCAGCCCGGCCTCCACGGCCGTGCTCCCTCACCGACGACAGCTCGAAGACCATCGCCGCCACCACCGTGCCCTCCGGCATCTTGCGCCGGGCCGGCTCCGCACCGGCTCGCGCCCATGCCGCCGCCATGTCGATCCAAGCCTGGACTGACGCCGCCTCCAGCTCTGCCTCGACCCGGTTCCTGTCTCGCAAGGACAAGGCTTCGTCGTTGTTCGGGTCCAGGCCGAGGTCCGAGTCGCCCCGTCCCTCCTCCCCGGCCAGGCCGGCAAGGTCGGACCGGCTCCTGTGGAACGCGGCCCCTTCAGCGGCCGCGGCCTCTGCCGCCGCCCTCGCCAATGCGATTGGCAACCTGAAGAAGAAGGAAGAATAAGCAAAACATAGACAAGACCGGCTCAAGAAATCCAGGCGCAAGCAGGAAATGAAGCTTACCCCGTCAAGACCGGGACCGGGGTCGGCCTCCCGTGCTTCTTCTTGGCCGGCCTCCCAGGCTCGGCCGGGTCCGCCGTGCACTTCGAGGCCCGGGGTCGCGGCGTGACGCTGTCTTTTCCATGCGGGCGGCTCGGCGCCGCCCCATGCGAGGACCCGGTTCCGCCCGCGTCGCCGCCTCCCCCGCCCAACGCCGCTACACAAACAACCGGCATCAGCGTCGCCTACACCGCGACATGATCAACCATTCAAGGAAAATGAAGAAGGAAAGATTCAAAACTTACCCGCGCGACGCCCAGCGCCAGCGTCGGACTCGGCCACCTCCTTGCCGCCTTGGGCCACAGGCTCCTCTGGTGCCACCGGCGCCACCTGCGACAGAGCCCGAGCGTAAGGATGCCGATTCGCGTTCAGAAGTATCTCCCACGTCGCGTCGGGACGAATAAGAAGATGCGCGGCAGCAAAGTAAGAAGACCAGACGCTCACCTGCGACGCCGGATTCAACTGGCTGTACGGCGCCTTGCCGAATCGCCAGTCCTCTCCAAGGCGGCCCTTGGAGATGTCGTTCACGCCGCACGTGACCTGCTCCACAGACAGCCACGTCGACCCCATCCGGTTGGGGTCCTGAAGCCTGATCATTTCACCAATGAGGCAGGAGCGCCTCTGAAGTGGAAGGACCCTGCGGGTGATGAACGCGGCAAGGAGGTCGGTGCCGGTGAGCCCCTCCCGTGTCCTCATCACCGTCCCCTGCTCACAGAGATTGACGATTTCCTGCGACGGGCGCCGAAGCGAGTAGCCCCAGTTTGTTTTCGCCCGCGGCGGCGCGATGGCGAAGGGAGGAAGATTGATATGGTCCGCACCGTGGTTGCGGACTTAGAAGAAGAAGTTCTTCCACTTCTTGGCAGAATCTTCCAGCGGAATCTTGGGGAAATCAGCCCCCGGCCGCTTCGTGATGACGGCGGCGCCGCAGTCGGCGAACTCCCGGTCGATGGGCCCTGCTGCTTCAATGAGAAGAAGCGCGCCCAGAGGTCAATCGTCGGCTCGACCCCCAGGTACCCCTCGCACAGGGTCACGAAGCTGGAGAGCTGGACGATGGCGCTGGTGCCAAAATGGTGCGGTTGGAGCCCGAAGAACTCCAAGAACGCGGGGAAGAAGGTGCTCGCCGGCAGCCCGAAGCCACCCTCGAAATGCGTGAGGAAGACGACGCGCTCCTGCCCCTCGGGCCAGGGCCTCTGCTCACCACGCGGCAGATGGACGCCGACGTCCGTCTCCCGCGGCAGACGCCGCGAAGACCAAAGATAGGTGATGTCGTCGGTGGTGACAGTCGAGCCCATCCAGGAGCCCGACGGCAGCGACATCGACGGAAGAAGAAGAGAGAGGATGGACGACGAAGGAAGCTCTACTCGGGGCTACGAGCGCAGCTGTGCATTGGTGGCAAAGAGCAGAGGAGGAGCAGGGGGACAGGAGGGCGCGAGCGAGAATGGTGTCCACCGCCCCCTTGCCCCCCTCAATTTATAACCCCCGGTTCAAACGTGGGGGAGTGGGATCGTCTGCACACGCCCGTTCCACTGCCCCGCAATAAGTGCGCACGTACACGCGCACTAACTGCTTGGGGAAGTGCAACCGGCCCCCAGACGCCGCAATAAATCCACACGCATGGGCCAAGGGCGTGTGGCGGCGGGCCCCGGCCCGTTACCCAGTCCCGTCACGCGCGTGGCCTGTCAGGCCCCTCCGGCTTCCGGGCACCACGTGGCGCCTGCGCAAAGCCCGAGATATTGCCTCAAGATTCGACGGACTCCTCGGTTCCCTTTACAGCCAGGATGCCGCGATCCGGTTTCTGAGAAAACTGGCACACAGTGGGTGTTGCCGGACCCGGCGCTCACAGAATCCGCCTTTCTCAAGGGGGAAACTGCGAAGACCCACTCATCCGAAGATGGCGGACCTTCATAGCTTCGGGGACTACTGTCGGGGGGATGAACCCCGGGCAGGCAACGGAACCTGGATCATTTTCAAAAACAGCGGGGCTAGCATCGCCCCGCAAACCGGCACGCGCCTGGCCGGGTCGCTCGACCTGGCAAGGCCCGCAACCTGGCCAAGCCCTTCGACTCGGCAAGGTACGTCGAGTCGGCCGCAGCAGCTGGCGCAAGACAACTCAACCCGGTGCAGCCATGGCTTACCCAGCAAGCCAACCCACCCGTGGCGTCCACGGCAACCCAGCCACGGGTCAGCTCCCGTCCCATCCAGGCCGTACGATGGGACGAGACTTCAGTCAATGATGACCAAGACAATAGTGTTCCCACCCATGCCTATGGTCAGCCAAACCGTGGCAACAATGCCCCTTACCTACCCACTGACCAGGGCTAGAGTGGCAACAGTGCTCCCGCCCTCACCGCTGACAACAGCAAGTGGCAGCCTGACGGAGAGCACTATATATGACTCGACTCGGCCACACCCTGACGATCGATAAGACGGCACACAGTCCCCCTAGGCACGCAGGGCCCGCACCTAGGGAAACCCAGTGAACCACAAGCCCACAAGCGGGACCCAGCCCGGAACCCCGGACACCGAAAATACGGATCCACCCACTCGGCATATTACCATTATAACCCTGGGTGGGTTGATCTATAAAACCCCCCAGGAACCCACACCCATAGAGGCGTGATGAAGCATAGCAAGAGAGCAAGACATATGTAAGATACACAAGAGAAACACCAGCAAGCATAGGACTAGCCACCCAACGGCAACACCGGGGAGAAGGAGGAGCCCAAGCCTTGGCCAACTTCCTTCCTCCTCCATACAGCTCCAGGAGCGACATTGTACTATCGATCATCCAACTAAACTCGGCAGGACCAGGGGTGTTATCTCTCCGGAGAGCCCCGAACCTGGGTATGTCCGGCGTCCCGCGCCCGTGCATGCCAACCTCGCCTTTGGAGCCCACCAGCGCCCTCGAGCCTCCTCCTCTCTTTAGCCATCCCTTGGAATTTGCCGTGCGCCCACCACGACATGTGGGGAGGCGCATGATCTGTCTTTATAAAGGGATAAGAACTTCTCTCTCTCACCCACGCCTTATCCTTTCTCTACTCATCCATTCTTGAGCTCCAACGCCCAAGCCTTTGCCTTCACCGCCCGCAAGAGCACTCCAAAAATGTTTGGATCCGGAGCCGGAGGCAAGTGGATGGCCTCCACCGTCCGGGAGAAGGATATAAAGAAACTTCGGGAGGCCGGGTATCTGGCCAAGAAGATTGGACACCGTCTCCCGACAGCCGGACAGATCGTCTCTACCCCGGAACCCCATGAGAGGGTCGTATTCCTCCCTCACTTTGTCCGCGGGTTGGGGTTTCCCCTCCACCCATTCGTTCGCGGAATCATGTATTACTATGGGATCGATTTCCATGATCTATCCCCCAATTCTTTCCTCAACATCTCGGCATTCATCTCGTGTGCGAGGCCTTCCTCCGCATCTCTCCACACTTCGGGTTGTGGCCGAAGATTTTCAATGTGAAGCCCAAGGTGGTGGGCGGCGAGCATGCCGAATGTGGAGGCGCCATGGTGAGCAAGATGCCCAACGTCGCATGGCCATTAGGTACATTTAATGATTCCATCAAAGGGTGGCAGCAACAATGGTTCCATGTCACTGAGCCACGCAGCGCCAAATGGGCCGCGGCTCCCGGATTCCAATCTGGAGCCCCGTTGCGGCTTATGTCCTGGCTCGAGAAGGGCCTAGACTAGTCTTCGTCAGACGAACTGGCAACGCTCCATGCACGCGTCAAGAGCATGGGAGACAAGAACATCAAACTTGTTGACGTAGCCCAAGTGATGTTGGTTCGCCGGATTCTCGCATGCCAACGCAGGGCTCGCAATTTATGGGAATTTGACCCAGCCAAGCACCAGACCCTGACGGAGCTCTTCGGCACAACGCACGAACATATCTGGAAGGTGCTCTTTAAGTACGGCATATCATGGCCGGACTCGGCCGAGGACCGTGGGTACAAACTGACCCGTCCCGCAAGTTCGGTAAGTTTTTGGATATTAACAAAATGTACGCTTCAGCCGCGTATTTTAAAGGAAATGCTTAACATATTTTTCGATAATTCTCCCAAGGCTGGATGAAGAAGGCGGAGGGGATCTACTATCCGGCCCCGCTGCCAGAAGAGCAGTCCGGCCCACTTCTAACGAAGATGTTGGTCCCGGTGCCTTATAAGGCGCCTAAGAAGAAGGTCGAGAAGAAGGCCAAAGAGACCAGGGGCGGCCTTCGTCACAGGGATACTTTGGACAAAGTGTCCGAAGACTCGGAGGCTCGCTCTTCCTCCGAAGAGGACGAAGAAAAGGAGGAAATCCAATCCCCCCCAGCGAGGGGGAGAAAGAAAAGGACGGCCTCCAAACCCTTGGAGGCCAAGTCGTCTAAGAGGGGGAAAGCCTCCTCCGTAGACGGTTCCACCACCGCCACCAACAGCAGCCCGGAGTGGGATCCCAAGGTCCAGCCCCTGGTTAAATTTTGAGTACATAAAATCTGAATACATTAACATATCCGGACTCATTATCGCACAATGTCAATGTATTGAGCCACGCAAATTGCAGGCAGGCCAGGTCCCGCACTGAGCAGTCCCCGTCAGAGGATTCACTAGGTTCGGACGCGAGGGACAGTGGAACTCCCCAGACGGCCACCTCCCGCAAACATGCAGCTGACACCGAAGTGTCATCCCGAATGGGCCCAGGCCAAGGAGGGGCTGGGAAGACCGTTTGAGCGGCACCAGAGGATCAAACCCCGGTGGCCGGCCACATGGAGGAGGAGACCCCCATGGATACTGATGGCGGGGGTCGTCTTGAATTCGGCCCCCAGCCTGACACAGTTCCGGAGACCATCACAGCTCCGAAGTCAGGCAGGAAACATTCTTCAACAGAAGGGGGTGCACCTGTTCCTCCGGCGACCTTTGTCCAGCCAGAGGTGTCGAATGCTTTATCCACAGCGTTAAAGAACGCTTCCATCATTGAAAAACACCGCGCCCTTATGGGTGCGGTGATTGAGAAGATTCAATCTGGGGAAAGCAGGCTGACTGAAGCCTGCACCAGCCTTTTAACAGGCTTTAAGGTAAGTGGTGAGGCTTGAAGAGTGTCATAGTATAGATAGTAGCCCCTGATACACTGTTTGGTGTTCGAAAAGAAAAGCCAGACAGAGGATCGAATATATCCTCGTAGGAGACTTACCAGGCGACATCCTTATTTATTATTATGTTTTGTCTAAGCAGGCATCTTTATTGACTGCCACTTCTCATACTGCGGAAGTCTCCGGACTGAAGCAGCGTCTGGAACGGGCCGAATAAGAGCTCGGCCAAGTGAAGAGGCAGTTAGAGGATAATCAAGGTATGTAAAACCTTGTTTTGATTCAGTATCAACCAACAATTGATTGTGACGAAAAAACGACGTGATGTGTGCCAGGAGCGACGTCCAAAGTGGAGGCTCTTAAGAAGGCGGTGGCCGTAGCCGAAAAGAGGGCAGCCAAGGAGCAGGCCGATCGTGAAAAACACGAGGCCAGGGTCACCGAGGTTCAACGAGAACTTCAGGAAGCTGTGAAGAGGTGCAAGACCTTGGAGCAGAGCTTGTCGGATAAAGAATCCGAACTCATCAAGGCTCATCAAGTCGCACGCGATGCCCAGGATGAGTCCCAAGGCGCCCTCCAGGAAATCTAGGAGGCCAAAAAGATCGTGGCGGGTAAGGCTTTTATTTATGCAAAGCAAGTATGTGAAGGAAAGATTCCTATTGCTAACCCGAATTTGGGACTCTCCAGGGGCGTTTGTGGATTTGCCGCGCAACATATCTGATGCCGCACAATTCTATTGAGCCGAAGAAGGGAGTTCCACGGAGAAACTGTTCTGGTCGCAATACCTTGTGCCAGAACATCATGTGCCCTTTATTGATCCGCTGAAACAGCTGGTCGAGCTGCATAGGGCGGCCGAACTAGCCATAAAAGACTTGATTATTCGGCTATGGCCTGCCGAAGCAATTCCCAGCAGCTACTTCGGGCTCGTGAAGTGGCTGGTTAGCACCTGTCCTCGGATTGACGTGATCAAGCGGTCGGTCTGTATTGAAGGTGCCCGAATGGCTTTTGCCTGTGTTAAGGTGCACCGGCCAAAGATGGACGTTGTTAAGCTGATGACCGAAGGACCACCCGAAGGGAAGGAGCACCGCAAACCTGAATTGTACTACGAAGGTGTCTTGGAGCTTTGTGCCAAGGACAACTTATGGCGGAACTTTGTGCCAAGGACATTATTTTCCCATGAATATATTCATGTTGTCCGGCGTTGTAATAGGAAACAAGGTTACTATGTAGTGCTTGTCTTTTAATAATTTTACCTCCTGTGGCCATTATTTATATTAATTCTGAGAGTTGGACAGTCGTCGGCTTCTACCCCCACATAGGAAGTATGGGGGTGTTCGGGATAAATCCAAACACAGTCGTCGGCTTCTACCCCCACGTAGGAAGTATGGGGGTGTTCGGGATAAATCCAAACACTCTTTACCCCAATTTTGGGTCCTTTAAGGAGGTGTTCAGCGCAACGAACCAGGCAATGGGACTATAAGGCTTTATCACCCTCACTTAGCCATAGGAGTTTGACAAAAGAAAGGTAGACACAATCGCAATAGTTCTCCCTGTGCCTCCTTAGCCGATATAGCGGAACGCAAGGTGGCAAAACACGAGAGCCGGGCAAACCCAACATTTGACCAAAGACATGATTCGGAGCTGATGCATATAATGCTATAAGTTTGGGGTGCCGAACAGCCGTGAAGGTGTTTGGACTTGCTTGCCGTATTATGGGTAAAGTGAAGCCCTTGGCATATTAAGGCGTACCCAAGTGTACGGCTGCTATTTGACAAAAAATATCAATAAAAAGAAACGACAAGTTATCGTCATATGAAGTTGCAGATTTGTAATTGAGTAATATGTCAGAACATATGAGTACAAGTAGTGCGATAAAAGGAAATATGACTTCGGAACCTGCTGAGGCCAGGGCGGGAGCTGCATGCGGATCCGGATAATAGTAGGATGATCGTCGAGGGAAATATCTAGGGATTCCCCTGCGCATTCGAGCTGCTTCCCGCCGTGGTGTGTCTGTCCCTTCATAGGTCCGGTCGCCAGGTCGCCGATGATGGCCTAGGCCAAAAGTGAAACCTGAAAGAAAATACAAAAAATGTGTGTGTGTGTGTCCCAGCGATTGATCCGTATTGTGGGACACAGCCTGACTGTGCCTCCGTCCATCGCTGAAATTATTAATTAAGCTCTTTACGAGCTGGGCTATCATGCCGCGCGGTAGTTCGGACTCTTTTGACAGTGTCTGGGAACTTGGCCGTCGAATTAATGTTTGATTGAAAGAGGTCGCTCTGTTCTTCTGCCGTTAGGGCGGCGTGTGCTCTTCTATATGGAGGGAGCGTTTAGTGTTTCCATTGATTTTTATGACACCATGTGGACCAGGTATCTTGAGCTTAAGATAAGCGTAGTGTGGCACCGTATTGAATCGAGCAAATGCGGTTTGTCCAAGCAGTGCATGATAACCACTGCTGAAGGGGACGATGTCAAAGATTAACTCTTCGCTTCTAAAATTATCTGTGGATCCAAAGACCACTTCCAGTGTGATTGAGCCTGTACAACACGCCTCTACACCTGGTATGACACCTTTAAAGGTGGTTTTAGTGGGTTTGATCCTTGAAGGATCCATGCCCATCTTGCGCACTGTATCCTGATAAAGCAGGTTCAGGCTGCTGCCTCCATCCATGAGGACACGCGTGTTGTGAAATCCGTCGATTATTTGTTCAAGGACCAGTGCGACTGAGTCGTCGTGATGGGTGTTGGTCGGATGATCCTTGCTATCAAAGGTGATTGAGACGGACGACCATGGGCTGTACTTTAGGGTGACTGGCTCCATCGCGTAAGCGTCCCTGAGTACGCACCTCCGCTCCTGCTTGGGAATGTGGGTGGCGTATATCATATTCACCATTTTAATTTGCGGAGGGAACTTCTTTTGCCCTCCTGTCTTTGGTGGCCGGGGCTCCTCGTCATCGTCATCACTTTGCGACCCCTTCTCCTTGCTGTCAGCATTTGACTTGCCGGCCTGTTTGAAGACCCAGCATTCTCTGTTGGTATGATTAGCTGGTGTACCTGGGGTGCCGTGAATTTGACATGGACGGTCGAGTATGCGGTCCAAACTGGACGTGCCCGGATTCTTTCTTTTGAATGGTTTCTTCCTTTGACCGGTATTAGAGCCGCCGAATCCAGCATTGACAGTTGTGTCTTCGGCACTATCGCCGTTGTTTTGATGTTTGTGCTTGCTGCGCCAGGGCTTGCCGTTGTCGTCTCTGGATTTAGAATGTCCAGGTTTACTTGGGGTGCTATTGCTATGTGCTAGCCAGCTATCCTCTCCCACACAGAAGCGGGTCATAAGCGTCGTGAGGGCTGCCATGGATCTCAGCTTCTCTTGTCCAAGGTGTCGGGCTAGCCATTCATCACAGATGTTATGCTTAAAGGCCGCTAGGGCTTCGGCATCCGGACATTCGACGATTTGGTTCTTTTTAGTTAAGAACCGAGTCCAGAATTTCCCTGCTGACTCTCCAGGCTGTTGGATTATGTGACTTAAGTCATCAGCGTTCGGTGGTCGTACATAAGTGCCTTGAAAGTTGTCAAGAAATGCGTCTTCCAGGTTCTCCCAACTGCCAATGGAGTTTTCGGGCAGACTGTTCAACCACTGCCGAGCTGGTCCTTTGAGTTTTAGTGGGAGATACTTGATGGCATGGAGATCATCACCACGGCCATATGAATGTGGAGAAGGAAGTGTTCAATCCACACCGCAGGATTTGTTGTCCCATCATACGATTCAATGTTTACGGGTTTAAACCCTTCTGGGAACTCGTGTTCCATTACTTCCTTGGTGAAGCACAGTGGGTGTGCGGCGCCTCTATGTTGGGCTACGTCGCGGCGCAGTTTGGATGGAGCTGGTCTGCGGTATTCGGCCCAGACAGTTTGGTTTTTATTGTACCTGGTGTGGCGGCCATCATCGTGCGCTAGGGCGTGACCCCATGATCCATAGATCGATCTGGGCTGAGCTGCTCTCCTTTCCAAGTCGTACCGCAGGTCATTTGTATATCCTCGAGCTTTTGTGTTTATTTTTGTTCGGCGACGCGGTGCGGGCTTGTTTTTGGGCCGATGCGCCGATTTGTCTCGGCCACGTGGTGGCCGTCAGCTGTATTATGCGCTGGTAGTTTAGGCTCCAGTGCTTCGTTGTTGAATTGAGGTAAGAACATGTGCTTTGGGTAGCTTTTGGTTAGGCGCTCGAGTCCGTATTCCTCAGCTGCCAGGACCTTTGTCCATCTATCCGTGAGGAAATCTTGATTAGCTTGAAGCTGCTGCTATTTTTTCTTCAGGCTCTTTGAAGTGGCTATAAGTCGGCGCTTGAAGCGCTCCTGTTCGACGGGATCCTCTGGCACGGTAAATTCGTCATCGCTGAGGCTCACCTCGTCCTCAGAAAGGGACATGTAATTATCATTATCCGAGTCTTCATTTATGGCCTGTTCGTCCGGGATGGCTTGCCCGTCCTCCTGTCCGGCCTGTTCGAAGCTTGGCTGGGTGGGGTCCTCTTGGTTATCTTCGGCATTGTCTGGAGCGTTATTGTCTCCTATGCCGGTATTGTTGTTTTTGCCATGGCGTGGGTTAGAGCGGTGCTGCTGACGTTGGCGCTTTGGCTGCTTCTCGGGAGGTTTGTCCTCACCTATATCATTTTTGTCCTCGCCATTATCTTCTTTGGGGGTATCCACCATGTAAATGTCGTATGACGAGGTGGCTGTCCAGCGCCCTGTGGGCGGTGGTTCCTCTTCTTCTCCCGCATCGTCATCCATACCATCGATGTCTTCAGAGTCGAAGTCAAGCATGTCGGTCAAGTCCTCGACGGTGGCTATCAAGTGGGTGGTGGGTGGGCAACAAAATTCTTCATCGTCCGCTTGCCACTCAAGCCGGACATAGTGTAACGCCCCGGATCCGATGCGACAGGTGTCCGCCAGTTATTCGCCGTCGTTGCCATGTCATTTGCTTGCGTGTTGCATATTGTCATGTCATCATGTGCATTTCATTTTGCATATGTGTTCGTCTCATGCATCCGAGCATTTTCCCCATTGTCCGTTTTGCAATCCGGCGCTCCTATGCCCTCCGGCGTTCCCCTTTTGTCTCTTGTTGTGAGCGGGTGTTAAACGTTCTCGGAATGGACCGAGGTTTGCCAAGCGGCCTTGTTATACCACCGGTAGACCGCCTGTCAAGTTTCGTGCCATTTGGAGGTCGTTTGATACTCCAACGGTTAACCGGGTAACCGTAAACCCCCTTTCTCTTTGCATCCCAACACCCCTCCAAAGTGGCCCAAAACCCATCTAACTCCCCTCCATGCTCTCGGTCGTTCGATCACGATCGCGTGGCCAAAAACCGCTCCTCATTTGGACTCTCCTAGCTCCCTCTACCTACAAATAGGTCCTCCCCCGAAATGCCCACAGTCCAAAACCCTAGCAAATCTCCCTCAGCGCCGCCGGACATGTCCGCCCCCGGCTGGAGGTGTCCGTGCTGCCGCCCGCAGCCAACCGGAGGCCGCCACGTGGCCACCCGGCCACCGCGCGCGCCGCCGGCTCGCCGAGCCCGTCCCCGGCCCCCACGGCCCGAGCCCGCTCCGCCGCCGCGACCCGTGTCCGCCTCCTCCCGCGCGCCCCGTGCCGTCGGGCCTTGCCTCCCGGCTGCCGCCGTCGCCCCGCCGCTGGGAGCTCGCCGCCCCGCGCCGCCCGCATCTTCCGCCGGTGTTCGCCGCCTCCCGCCGCCCGGCCGGCCCCGTCTCCGCCCGCAGGCACCTCCCCGCGCCCTCCACCGTCGCTGCCGGGTGCCGCGCCTGCCCGCCGACCCCGCGCGCCGCCGCCCCGGCGATCGCCGCGCTTCCTCCCGGCCGGCTTCGCCCTTCGCCGCCCGGAGCTCGCGCCCTCCGCCGTCGTGCCTTCCCGGCCTGGATCCGGCGAGATCCGGCGGAGGGAGCCCTGGATCCGCCTCTCCCGCAGCTCCGGCCGCCGTCTCCCTCCTCTCCGGCCGTTCTCCGGCGAAGATTCCGACGAGGTTGATTTTTCCCCTTCCCCGAAAACGCCTAAGTCCCGAATATTTTGACATTATCATGCCCTGTTCATTGCATCGTATCTCTGCATCCGTTGCTCCGTTTTGTGCGTGTAATATATCAAATTGTTCATCTCAACGAGTACATCATTTCATTCCATTGTATCATGTTCATTTGAGGTCATCTTGATGCCTGAATCTTCATTGCAGGAGTGCTTCATGATGTTGTCTGCTGTCTGTTAACAGAACATGCTCTTTTGTCATTTTTGCCATGATTGATGTGTGCATCCTATGAGGTTGATGTCTACATGTGTTTTGATCTATGATATGTCTTCTTTACAGAGGTGCTTACCATGTATTTTTTTGATCAATGTGGTGACTAGCACAAGCATGCAAACTAGGCTTCATGATGTTGCTGATTTTAGTCCCTGTTCTGCTCTTATTTTCATGCCATGTAAACATGATGCTACAGAGAGATCCATGCATATTTTGAGATACATCAGTAAGGATGTTTTGAACATATGGTTGTTCTCTATCCATTCATGCCTCTGGTTGCAATTATGGAGTAGCCTAGCATATCATTTTCGTGCTCTACTTTTGCTTCAAAATGTTTCCTGGCAGATTGTTTACATGTTATTCAATTTTGCCAAGGTTGTTGTATTTGATCATTGCATGCTATGAACTTGTTCTTGCCTTGTTTTGTTTCATAAACATGTCTTCTTGCTGATGCTATGCTTATCTTGTCATGCAATGACTTGTGGTGAGTGAATCGAGCTTGTTAAGTAGGGTACTTGCTCTTGCTGTTTTGCTAGGCTAAATCTGTTATTTCGTGATGCTATGTAAACCTGCTTCTACAAATCATTATATGCATAATCTGGAGATGTTCACTAATAGTGTTTTGTTCTACATGTCATGCTCTATCCATCCAAGCCCCTGGTTGCATTTATAGCCTGTTGTAGCTTGTTCATATCTTGCTCCAAAGTTGCTTCATAATGTTGCTGTCAGCCTGTTAACATTAAGTTCAGTTGTTGCCATGATTGTTGCTAGTGATCCATGCATGCTATGAACTTTATCTTTCCATGCTTAGCTTCATAAACATGTCTTCTTACTGTTGGTTGCCTTGCCATGCCATGTATTGATCTGTAGTGAGTTGCACAAGCTCATCTACATGCCTTCATAATTCTGTTCCTGCCATGTTTGAATCTATAATATAACTTGCTATGTTTACGTGGGTGCCATCATATTTTCTGATCCTTTTTGGCTCATGGTCAGTAAGGGATTTTTGTTCTATGCTTTTAGTAGATTCATGCCATGCCTTTGTTTGCCATGATAACTTCCTGTAATATGTTGTTTGATAGCTCTAAACATTGCAACCTGATGTTATTTTCTGCAAAGTCTGAACTGTTATTATTTGCAATCTTTCCATGTGTGTTTGAGCATGTTCTAGTGATTTCTGGAGATAGCTCAGTGTTTATATTTTGTTATGCTTTACCTGTACATCATGACCATGTATTTTGTTTCCATGTTGAGATCTTGTAGCTTATTGTTTTGATGCTTGCAATATGCCTAGTTGCTGTTTGGGACAGATTGTTGCCATAACTTGTTTCATGTGTGTGTGTTGAACCGTTGCTCCGTTTTGAGTGTGCTCTATATGAAACTTGCTTAGAATTGCATGTAGCTTCATATTATCATGTTGCATCCTTTTTTTGAGGTGTTTGCTTGACGTTTGTATGCATTTTGCATCAATGCCATGTTTAACTTGTTTTGCTCATATCTTCTAGACCGTAGCTCCGAACTAAATGAACTTTATATGTAACTTGACTAGAATCTCGTGTAGATCATCTTGGTGCATTTTAACTTGCTATTTAACAACTTGAACATAATGTTTATTCAGATCTGGACTAACTTTGAAATTTGCATATGAGGACTTACCGGAATTGTTATATGTTGTTCCCGGCCTCATTTAAACTTGCTTTGATGTGTTGCTCTTGTTTGCATCATCTCTTGCCATGAGTAGCTTCATGTAGCCTTGTCATGCATCATGCTTGGTTGAGCATCATGTCTTGTTCTTGTGTGGTGTGTTTACCATGTTGTGTGCTTCATCTCGATAGTTCCCGTTTCGTTGCGATCGTGAGGATTCGTTCGTCTACGCTTGGTTCGTCTTCGTGGCTTCATCATATTCTTCATGGACTCGTTCTTCTTCCTTGTGGGATTTCAGGCAAGATGACCGCTACCCTGGATCTCAGTACTATCATTGCTATGCTAGTTGCTTCGTTCTATCGCTTTGCTGCATTACCTATCTTATGCTCATCAAGCCTCCCATATTGCCATGAACCTCTAACCTTTGACACCTTTCCTATACAAACTGTTGCTTGGCTATGTTACCGCTTTTGCTCAGCCCTCTTATAGCGTTGCTAGTTGCAGGTGAAGTTGAAGATTGCTCCATGGTGAACAGGATTATGTTGGGATATCACAATATCTCTTATATTATTAATGCATCTATATACTTGGTAAAGGGTGGAAGACTCTGCCTTTTGCCTGGTGTTTTGTTCCACTCTTGCCGCCCTAGTTTCCATCATATCGGTGTTATGTTCCCGGATTTTGCGTTCCTTACGCGGTTGGGTGATTTATGGGACCCCCTTGACAGTTCGCTTTGAATAAAACTCCTCCAGCAAGGCCCAACCTTGGTTTTACCATTTGCCTCACCACCACCTATACCTTTCCCTTGGGTCGGCCAACACGAGGGTCATCTTTATTCTAGCCCCCCCGGGCCAGTGCTTGTCTAAGTGTTGGACTGAGCTGAGCTGCCTGCGGGGCCACCTCGGGGCAACTCGAGGGTTGGTTTTACTCGTAGCTAGTCTCATCCGGTGTTGCCCTGAGAACGAGATATGTGCAGCTCCTATCGAGATTTGTCGGCGCATCGGGCGGCTTTGCTAGTCTTGTTTTACCATTGTCAAAATGTCTTATAAACTGGGATTCCGAGTCTGATCGGGTCTTCCTAGAAGAAGGTATATCCTTCGTTGATCGCGAGAGCTTATCATGGGCTAAGTTGGGACACCCCTGTAGGGTATAATCTTTCGAAAGTTGTGCTTGCGGTTATAGGCAGATGGGAATTTGTTAATGTCCGGTTGTAGATAACTTGACACTAGATCCGAATTAAAACGCATCAACCGTGTGTGTAGCCGTGATGGTCTCTTTTCGGCGGAGTCCGGGAAGTGAACACGGTTTTTGGGTTATGTTTGACGTAAGTAGGAGTTCAGGATCACTTCTTGATCATTACTAGTTGACGACCGTTCCTTTGCTTCTCTTCTCGCTCTTATTTGCGTATGTTAGCCACCATATTTGCTTAGCCGCTGCTGCAGCCTCACCACTTTACCCCTTCCTTTCCCTTTAAGCTTTGCTAGTCTTGATACCCATAGTAATGGGATTGCTGAGTCCTCGTGGCTCACAGATTACTACAACAACAGTTGCAGGTACAGGTTATGCGATGATCATGACGCGAGAGCGATGCTTGCTTGCGTTGAGTTCTTCTTCTGCTTCTTCGATAAGGGGATAGGTTCCAGGTCGGCAGCCTGGGCTAGCAGGGTGGATGTCGTTTGAGTTTCTGTTTGTGTTTCATCCGTAGTCGGATGATGCTCTGATGTATTGTGATGTTGTATTCGTGTGGCATTGTATGCCTTAAGTATGTATCCCCATCTATTATGTAATGTTGATGTAATGATATCCACCTTGCAAAAGCGTTTCAATATGCGGGTCTATCCTTGGTGGGACCTTCGAGTTCCTTTTGGATAGGGTCGCATATTGGGCGTGACACATAGTTTGGCCAAGGATCTCCCGACAAGGAGAGAGATTTTAATGAATTTTACACGTCGCCCAAGGGCGAGTGTTGAAAGATGTCCACGGAGGTAAACTCCAAGATCGGCGCCCAGTTAGATTCTACGGGCGCGGACACACGCGGTTCGGAACCTTTATCCGAAGACAACTCCGAAAGTCCGATGGCACAGAACTCGCTAGAGGTTGGATCTGTGTTCGGCTCCAGCACCGTAGAGTATGCGACTTCCATGGTGGGGTCCACCCCCCATCCCCAGACGGCGCGATCTGTTCTGGATCTAGGGCCAGGGTAGTCATAGGCGCTGTCTCTTGAGCATAGTCCGATGACAGATTTAAAGTCATGTTCATCGTGGCTACAAGGAGCGGCTGTCATGGGTTCGAATCTGTCGAAGATCAAGTCTCCGCGGATGTCGGCGATGTAGTTCAAACTTCCAAACCTGACCCGGTGGCCAGGGGCGTAGCTATCGATCTGCTCCAGATGGCCAAGCGAGTTGGCCCGTAGTGCAAAGCCGCCGAATACGAAGATCTGTCCGGGGAGAAAAGTTTTGCCATGGATCGCGTCATTGTAGATGATTGAAGGACCCATCAAGCCTTATGGTGACAACACAGTGGAACTCTCAATGAGAGCACCAATGTCGGTGTCAAAACCGGCGGATCTCGGGTAGGGGGTCCCGAACTATGCATCTAAGGCTAATGGTAATAGGAGGCGTGGGACATGATGTTTACCCAGGTTTGGGCCCTCTCTATGGAGGTAATACCCTACTTCCTGCTTGATTGATCTTGACGATTTGAGTATTACAAGAGTTAATCTACCACGAGATCGAAGAGGCTAACCCTAGAAGCTAGCCTATGATTCTGATTGTTCTTGTCCTGTGGACTAAACCCTCTAGTTTATATAGACATCGGAGGGGCTAGGGTTACACAGAGTCAGTTACAGAGAAGGAAATCTACATATCCGAATTGCCAAGCTTGCCTTCCATGCAAAGGAGAGTCCCATCCGGACATGGGACGAAGTCTTCTATCTTATATCTTCATAGTCCAACAGTCCGGCCAATGTATATAGTCCGATTGTCCGTGGAACCCTTAGTGCAGAACTCCCTTAATGCCCTCAGCACCAGTCCCGCTCCCGCCGCCGATGATGACCCCTTCTAGATCCTCCTCGACCTTCGTCGTCATCCCGGCGTCCTCGGGGCAGGCGTTGCCCGCGGAGCCACCCGCGGCCTCGCTAATGGCACCACCCGCGGCCATGATCCCGATCTACCTGCGCCGCCACCCGCGGTATCGATCGCGGCTGTGGTTCCTGCCGCGGCTCCGCCGACCGCCACCCCTGCTGCTGGCATCATCACGCCCACTGGGCCGTTCCACTTCGGCAACTTGATCGCCATCAGGCTCACGTCGGACAACTATGGCGCGCCAAGGTCCAACCGTTGCTCCGCAGCCGGTCTCTTCTAGGGTTTGTGGATGGTTCGCTACCGAGTCCTCCGCAGGTCATCCCTATCGTACATGGCCCGGCCATTAACCCGGAACACCATACATGGGTGTAGCAGGACCAGGCGATCCTCTCTGCCATCCAGGGCTCCCTCGGCAACGGGGTCGCCGGTCTCTGTCTTTTTGCCGTCACCTCCATGGATGCTTGGACGACCCTAGTGTCGGTGTCAAAACCGGCGGATCTCGGGTAGGGGGTCCCGAACTGTGCGTCTAAGGCTAATGGTAATAGGAGGCGGGGGACATGATGTTTACCCAGGTTCGGGCCCTCTCAATGGAGGTAATACCCTACTTCCTGCTAGATTGATCTTGATGATATGAGTATTACAAGAGTTGATCTACCACGAGATCGATGAGGCTAACCCTAGAAGCTAGCCTATGATTATGATTGTTGTTGTCCTACGAACTAAACCCTCCAGTTTATATAGACACCGGAGGGGGTAGGGTTACATCAGGTCGGTTACAGAGAAGGGAATCTACATATCCGAATCGCCAAGCTTGCCTTCCACGCAAAGGAGAGTCCCACCCGGACACGGGACGAAGTCTTCTATCTTGTATCTTCATAGTCCAACAGTCCGGCCAAAGTATATAGTCCGGCTGTCCGAGGACACCTTAATCCAGGACTCCCTCAGTAGCCCCCAAACCAGGCTTCAATGTCGATGAGTCCGGCGTGCAGATTGTCTTCGGCATTGCAAGGCGGGTTCCTCCTCTGAATTTTTCCAAAGTACCTGTTGTAAAGAGCAGTACTCGACTCCTCATTTAATGTTACGCTTCCTCGGCTTCTGTACTTCAATAATTTTCCAGCTTCCACTTGTCAAGCAAATGTGAGGAGTCAAGGCATTTTTACACTTGCCACCCTAACCACTTAAGTAAAATGTCCATTTAAAGAGATGGAGGTCTTCAGATCTAATACACACCATCCTCCACAAGCAAAGAATCATCATAGCGCGCACGAAATACCATCCCAACATGGCCGGACCCTGTAGCTCCTCCTCCTGCCCTCCCAGCGCCAAGACGGGTGATTGGGAGAAGTGCACTGTATCCCACGGTCAATTAGTGAAGTTGCAAACCCAGGGGTTCCTCCCACCTGCATATCTAGTCCCCGTCTGAGCCAGATTAGCTACTTTTGACAGCGGGGAGCAAGCGGAGACTTTCCCTAATCCATCTGCAGGGGAGCGAGTATGCCTTGTCCCTTATCTGCAGAGGGGCATCGGATTTCCAATCCATCCCTTCCTCCACGGGCTCTTGGAGTACTATGGTCTCCAGCTGCATAACTTCACCCCAGTCTCCATCCTGCATATCGCTGGCTATGTCGCCCTTTGCGAGCTTTTCCTAGGCTGCGAAGCTCATATTGAGCTATGGAAGAGGTTGTTCTACCTCGTCCCTTGTAACCAAGAGGGATCGATATTCCAAGTTGACGGAGCCGAGATATGGCGTATCGCCAGGACCGGATACCTATCCGGCACACCGAAGAAGGTATCCGAAGAATGGCCTTCCGAGTGGTTCTACATAGAGGACGTCTCCCTTCCTGACCCAGTTCGAATGGGTCTCCCTGAGTTCACAAGTACTCCATTGGTGAAGCGCCGCAACTGGCGTCCCGGGAGGCCCAAGGAGGAAGATAGCAGAGAGGTCCCACAATTGATGAGCAAGATATGAACGCTTGCTGCATCCGGATTAACAATAATCGAGGTCATGGCCATATGCATAATGCGGGGGGTACAACCACTCCAGTACCGAGGGCATCCCATGTGGAACTTCAATGGAGAAGACGACACTACCCGTTGCGACAGAAAAGGCCCGGACTCCACCAATGCTCTAGTGAAAATATTGTCCGAGCTATACAAAGGAGAAGAAGAGGAGTTCGTTCGTATTAAGCCATGGGACGGATTTTCCATGTACAACCCTCCCAGTTTGGTGAGTTGCTATCCCTTACTCAACTCTATCCATTCTCCCAGTCCTTTAGCATGAATTTTTACTCTCCGCGTCCATAAAAGGAATAGCGGAAGTTTACAAAGGGGATCAACAGCCCGGCTCCACAGCCAAAAGTCCGCAACCGCGCCCTGGACTCTGGATTCGAAGTGGATCCGGATATATTCATGGAGCTCGTCGAAGGGGTGTTCTACCAGGCAAGCTGTGATGGCACCGAAGTGGCCATCATTGCTGACTATCCTGGCCTCCTCCCTGTATCACACGTAAGTGAATAGGAGACTTATTTCAAAAAAGGATTCTCTCTTTCCGCCTTACCCACAGCACAACACTTATTTTCTTAAAGGGAAAGCGGTCGGCACTCCATGCCGAACCCGAGACAACTCATCAATAGGGAGTGCCTATGTCGGGTAGGCTTCCAAAAAGGAAGGCGAGCGGAAATGAGGCAAAACCGTCATCAAAGAGGTATGGTTTCAAACGTGCTCCACAACAGTCATCTTAAAATATGACACTGCCCTTCGTGTCTTGGCAGGAAAAGCATCCGTCGGACTATATCCGGGGACCCTACTCGAGGCCTCCACCAGCCGGCCTCGAGGGCGGAGGTTAATACGGGAGTGACACTGGATAACTCTCATATAGAGGATGTGGATAGACTATCCGCTACAAACTCCGAAGTAGAGAGTGCCATGAATCATCGGTGTTGGTGGGCCACACTATGCAACCCTGGTTTCTCCGAAGAAGCTTTCAATGCCTTCAGCTCGGGTGATGCGTACATCCGAGCTGCTCGAGATAGGCTTGCTAGAGCCACATACCAGTATTTGAAAGATATACGGGTAAGTAAAATCTGATAAGTATGTATATCAGTAGCCTCTGAGACTTGAAACAGTTGGTACAACTTATTTAAGGATCATTCTATAAACATGTTCTTTTAGATAAGAATAGCTTGCTATCTCAAGAGCTGGAGAGGTGTCAAACCCAGCTAAGGGCAAAGACTGCCGAACTAGAGGGATCCAAAAAGACCTCGACTGGTAATACTTTTCTCTATTTAAAAGATGTTATTACGTATACCAACGGTTTTGACACGCTGTCGAACTGATAACAGATTCCGCAGATAATCCCGGAGTGAATCCGGATATCCTACAAGAGGATGAACAGAGAGCTCAAAGGCATCAAGATGATGGCGAGTGTATACTTACATGGGTTAGGCAGGAGAAAAATGATCTCCTGGATGCCAATACCCGGCTCAGCGTAGAATTAAAAGATGTTCGGGTCAGCTAGCTGACTCCGTGAAGGAGAATAAAAGGCTTCAACGCGGCATTTCCAGTAAGTGCTTGAACGAACTATTTTTTATATATATAGTTCGGCGAAGAGGCAGTATAACATCGTTATGTCTGTAGGTATGCTGACTGGTCGTCCCGGGGAGGAGATGCCCGGATCCTCATCGATATGCTGCAAGAGCTTTCACAACTGCACGAGCAAGTCCGGCAGGTTATGCACGGTGTCGCCAAAGCCATATGGCCTTCTGTCTCCCTGCCAGGAGGCATGGGAGAGCTTGTACAGCTGCTGAAGGGAGCACGGCGGCACTTCCAACTATGGAAGATATCTGTTTGTCGACAAGGTGCGAGAGAAGCTTAGGCGATGGTGAAGACGCGATACACCAAGCTTGATCCGAATTATATGGCCCGGGTCGGACCTGTAGGGTCAGATGGGAATGAGATTCCCGTTAGCCTGGTATATGACCAGGTAGAATTAGCCACAAAATATTCCCAGCAGGACTATAGACTAGACAGGCTGTTGGAGGGCATAGAAGAAGAAATGTCTTAATCAAAGTGACTATGTACTTCGATGGACATATCTAGCCGGATTGTAAATCATTTGTCATGGCGGACCTTTTCGCTTTGACCTCCTGACTCAACCGTCCGGAGTGTTTCCGAATACCCTCTCGGTTATAGAAACCGGGATACGCATGGAAGCCAGGCGTAGGGGTCATAGTTGCTTGAACAGACAAGTATCCAACTAGTTATGTTATATTACATGGGTAGTAAGAAACATCTTCCAGAGAGAATAGTTCCGTTAAGGGTTCCTTTCCCTGGGTACACATGCATTAATGTGCATGTTCGAACTCGGTTGAAAGCGTAGTATATGAAAACATCTGGGGGGTGTATTATGAGAGGTAAAAGACATCTTTAGTTCACCGACCAAATATTCCCTTAAGAACGCTAGCTTTCAGCTTCACCCAGTCTGAAGTACACATCCGGAGGACTCGACAGTAACAATCCCAGAGGTGCTCCCCTTATGCCCTAGCCAAATTAACGGGAATGTAGGGCATAAACACAAGAGCCAGGCAACCCAGCTTGGCCAAAACATAAGTCATATCGATGCATACAATGGCGAAGAAAAGGTGCGTACGGAACAAATACGCATATGCAAGGGGCACAAAGCCCGGAATGTAATTATATTAAGCTTTTGTATAAGAAGCCCCCAGGTATACCGAGCGCACATATTTTAAAGGTGGTGCGTCACAAGTGTGTAATTGAGTCACACTATAGCTTTAGGGCTAAAAAATGAAGGGAGAGTATACAAATTAAAAGTAAGTAAGAAGGGACAGAGGGAAGGAGACGAACAAAGAGTTCGGCGCTAGGCATAGAATCTTTGGAGTCTGGCCGCGTTCCAAGGGTTTGGCTCAAGTCGATTATCTGCTGCATCACGCAGGCGGTACGCTCCTCCGGTGAGAACTTTATCAATGATTAAGGAACCCTCCCACTTGGGCTTGAGCTTATTGTTTTTCTTCTCCGGTAGGCGTAGAGCGAGTTCGCCAATATTATAAGTTTTGGCCCGTACTTCTCTGCTTTGATACCTGCGAGCTTGTTGTTGATAGAATGCGGAACGGGCTTTTGCGACATCGCGCTCCTCCAAGGCATCTAAATTATCCTGCCGATCCAACTCGGCTTCTCTCTCTTTGTACATGCGCACTCGAGGTGAGTCATGAATAATATCGCAGGGCAAGACAGCCTCTGCGCCGTAGCATGAAGAAGGGTGTATATCCGGTCGTGCGGTTTGGCGTGGTCTGCAGCCCCCAGAGTACAGAGTCGAGCTTCTTGACCCAGTGTGTGTCTGATTCCTTTAGGGATCGCACTAGTCTGGGTTTAATACCGCTCATAATGAGACCATTGGCGCGTTCGACTTGACCGTTTGTTTGAGGGTGATAGACAGAGGTGTAATCGAGCTTAATGCCCAAGTTGGCGCACCAGGTTTTCACCTCATCGGTTGTAAAATTGGAGCCATTATCGGTGATGATGCTATGAGGGACACCATAACTGTGTACGTTGCCCGATATAAAGTCTATCACTGGTCCAGATTCGGCCGTCTTTATAGGTTTGGCCTCTATCCATTTGGTGAATTTATCTACCATGACCAACAAATATTTTTTCTTATGGATCCCCCCTTTAAGAGGTCCGACCATATCCAGCCCCCAGACCGCAAAAGGCCAAGTTATGGGGATTGTTTGGAGAGCGGTAGGCGACATATGGCTTTGGTTGGTGAAAAGCTGACATCCGACACAATGTTGGACGAGGTCATGTGCGTCTGCCCGGGCTGTAGGCCAATAGAAACCTGTACGGAAGGCCTTGCTTACAAGGGCCTGAGCTGTGGCATGGTGGCCGCCGAGTCCGGCATGAATTTCCGCCAAGAGTTGTCACCCTTCCTCTTCGGAGATACATCTTTGAAGTACTCCGGTAGTGCTTCTCTTATAGAGTTCCCCCTCGTGGACTTTATTGGCTTTAGAGCGCTGAACTATGCAGCGTGCCTCGTTTTTATCCTCGGGGAGTTCTTGCCTATTAAGGTAGGCTAAGAAGGGTTCGGTCCATGGGGCAATGACAGCCATGATTAAATGGGTCGAGGGTGTTATTTCGGTGGTGGAGCCCCCGACTATGTCAGTGTCTTCTGTATCTGGGGTTGTGTTTGGATCCGAGCTAGTATTGCCAGTCTTCCCTGCCACACCACTGATGGCCTAAAAAGCCTTTCCAGAAAGATGTTAGGTGGGACTAGGTCGCGCTTAGCGCCAATGCGGGCGAGAACATCTGCCGCTTGATTGTTTTCTCGAACCACGTGATGGAATTCGAGCCCCTCGAATCGAGCTGACATTTTGAGGACAACATTTCGATAAGACGGCATTTTAGGATCTTTGGCGTTGAGGTCTCCATTTATTTGAGATATTGCAAGGTTTGAGTCCCCGCGCACTTCCAGGCGCTTGATGCCATGGAGACGGCCATCCGAAGACCATGCAACAGAGCCTCGTATTCGGCTGCATTGTTGGAGTCTGTATATAATATTTGGAGTACATATTGGACAGTATCTCTGGTGGGGGAAGTTAGGACGACACCTGCTCCCAGACCTGCAAGCATTTTAGAGCCGTCGAAGTGCATGATCCAATTGGAGTATGCGCCGTACTCTTTAGGGAGTTCGGCCTCTGTCCATTCAGCGACAAAGTCGGCCAGTACTTGTGATTTAATGGCCCTCCGTGGTTTATAGGTGATGTCGAACGGGAGAAGGTCAATGGCCCACTTAGCAATCCGGCCCGTCGCATCGCGGTTGTTTATTATGTCATTGAGTGGGACTTCGGAGGCCACCGTGATTGAACACTCTTGAAAGTAGTGTCGTAGTTTTCGGGATGCCATGAAGACTGCGTATGCTATTTTTTGATAATGGGGGTACCAAGATTTGCATGGTGTGAGGACAGTGGATATGTAGTACACCGGCTTTTTAAGCGGGAACTTATGTTCGTCCTCCTCTCGTTCGACGACGAGCGCTGCGCTCACAACTTGGTGTGTTGCAGCTATGTATAGCAACATGGGTTTGCCAACGCTTGGTGCGGCCAGGATTGGCTTGCTTGACAAAAGAGCTTTTATTTCTTCCAGTCTGGCCATCGCTGCGTCCGTCCACTCGAAGTGTTCGGTGCGTCAAAGAAGGAGATAGAGTGGCAGTGCCTTTTCTCCCAATCTGGAGATAAAGCGGCTTAAGGCTACCACACATCCAGTTAGTTTCTGGATTTTTTTAAGATCTGTTGGGGTAGCCAACTGTGACAAAGCTCGGATTTTGGCTGGGTTTGCTTTGATTCCTCTATGGGAGACGATGAAGCCTAACAACTTTCTGGCGGGAATGCCGAAAACACATTTTTCTGGATTGAGCTTGATGTCATATGTTCTGAGGTTGTCGAATGTGAGGCTCGGGTCGTCTATTAAGGACTCGACGTGTTCGGTCTTAATGACCACGTCATCCACGTATGCTTCAACTGTTTTG
Source organism: Triticum aestivum (assembly GCF_018294505.1). Lineage (NCBI taxonomy): Eukaryota > Viridiplantae > Streptophyta > Magnoliopsida > Poales > Poaceae > Triticum > Triticum aestivum. The sequence continues at coordinate 115,619,449 of NC_057795.1, read as the reverse complement.
CCGATTTGCTTCTCCGGGCATGTTTGAATCATGCGTTGGTAGGTTCCCCCGGTATTTTTAAGCCTGAAAGGCATAGTGTTGAAGCAAAAGGGGCCGTATGGGGTGATGAATGCCGTTGCAGCTTGATCCAGCTCCGCCATCTTGATTTAATGGTATCTGGGCTATGCATCGAGGAAACACATCGAGTCGTGTCTTGTGGTAGCGTCAATGATCTGATCAATGCAGAGGAGAGGGAAGGGATCCTTCGGGCAGGCTTTATTTAGGTCTTTGAAATCGACACACAGGCGTCGGGATTTGTCCTTCTTTGGTACCATCACCAGGTTTTCGAGCCAATCCGGGTGTTTAATTTCTCTAATGAATCCGGCTTCAAGTAGCTTGGCCAGCTCCTCTCCCATGGCTTGTCGTTTGGGTTCGGAAAAGTGTCTAAGTGTCTTCTTGACCGGTTTATATCCCTTCAATATGTTGAGGCTATGCTCGGCCAGCCTGCATGGGATTCCTGGCATGTCTGAGGGGTGCCAGGTGAAGATATCCCAATTCTCGCGTAGAAAACTTCATAGTGCGGCGTCGATTGTGGGGTCCAGCTTTGCCCCGATGGATGTTGTCTTTGTAGAGTCCGTTGGAGGGACTTGGAATTTGACAATTTCATCCGCTGGTTTAGAGGAGGTAGACTTGGATCATTCATCGAGTATCACGACATCCCTGTCCACTGTGGAGCATAACGCAGTTAGCTCTTTAGCCACGAGGGCTTCGGATAGTGCCTCTAGGGCCAGGGCGGCGGTTTTATTTTCGGTGTGGAATACTATGTCCGGATCACTAGCAAGGGTGATGATTCCATTGGGTCCAGGCATCTTGAGTTTCATGTACCCATAGTGGGGTATAGCTTGGAAGCTCGCGAATGCGTCTCGCCCCAAGAGGGCGTGGTATCCGCTGCTGAAGGGGACCACTTGGAATGTTATTTCTTCGGACGTGTAATTATCCGGCGTGCCGAATACCACATCTAGTGTGATTTTTTCCGCACATCATGCCTCCCATCCGGGGATGATTCCTTGGAAGTTGTGCTGCTTTGCTCAATGCGGCCATTGTCTATTTCCATTTTGTTGAGGGTTTCCTCGTAAATGAGGTTTAATCCGTTGCCGCCGTCCATGAGCACTTTGGTAAGCCAGAAGCCGACCACAATTGGACTGAGGACTAAAGCGGCTAGTGCCCGGACTGCTCTGAATTACGGTTCGTCACTGGTGCTAAAAGTTATGGCCGTGTCGTTCCAAGGGTTTATTGCCGCAATTTGACAGACTTCAGCAATGCTGCAGAGTGTCCACTTACGCCTGTTATTCGAGGCGAAAGTCTCAAAGATTGTCAACACTGTATTGTTGTTTTCTGCGGGATGATGCTCTACGGGATTATTTATGAGGAGATCCTCGCTGCTCTGGGCCACCTGCCGAAGTATCCAACATGCTCTAAGGCTATGTGTTGGTATGGTATCCGGTGTGGTGTGAATTTTGCATGGCCTATTGAGCCATCCCTCCAGTACAGTTCCGCGCCATGTGGTGGGCTTCAGCTTCTTCATGATTGGATCGGGTGACCGATGAGGGTACACCATTTTTGTTTGGACAGGGGGTTTAGTGAGAGCCAGTGCGTCCCAAAAGGCTGCCTGGGTTTTCCAGGCGCTTTCCATTGCGCAGTACTTTTGTACTATGGCTGCCAAGTCAGTAAAGTGTGATATGTGACGGCGTCTTATGGCGTTTAGGATTCCCTTGTATGTGCAATTTCTGCAAAAGTACGAGATTGCGTCTTCCTCGCGACAGTCCTTAACCTTGTTCATTACAAGGAGGAATCTGGCCCAAAAGTGATGTACTATCTCTTGGGGTTGTTGTCTGATATGGGAAAGATCGCTTGCATCTGGGTGGGTGGGCGGATTTAAATCCGAATCCTGACCCGGTCTGAGACCCAGAGCTTGGAGGGTTTCCGAATTTAACAATCCGGCTTCCGGGATGTTACCCAACTATTCGGACCCACAGTTCGGTTCTAAGTCCAAGACTTGGGGCACATCTTCTCTCGAACGGGTATCCGGCTCGGTGAGCTCGGTAATCCAGACGTAGTCCGTCCTCAGTATGAGGGGAGAGTTATCTCTTTGCTCCATCACCACCGCTATCTAATGGGTGACCGTGGGGGGGATTAATCTCCCTTTGATCGGGTTTAAGCCCAATCTGATCGTAGTCCGTAGCGACTCTCAGGGCGGTGATGCGATCTAAAAGCTCGTTCAAAGATGATAGCTCCGTCGGATCCATCTGCTCGGCAAGTTCCGAGCTGACGCGAAGGCGATTCTCGATGACCCGAGAGGTCATCGTGGGCTTGACAGCCGTGCGGGCGGTCATGACGAAACCGCCCAACCAGAGGGTCTGGCCCGAGGCCAGGGCTCCCCCGGAGATGATGTTGTCCTTGATAACAAGGCGGGCCATCAACCTTATCTTTGACGTCACAGTGGAACTCTCAATGAAATCACCAATGTCGGTGTCAAAACCGGCGAATCTCGAGTAGGGGGTCCCGAACTATGCGTCTAAGGCTAATGGTAACATGATGCGGGGGACACGATGTTTACCCAGGTTCGGGCCCTCTCTATTGAGGTAATACCCTACTTCCTGTTAGATTGATCTTGATGATATGAGTATTACAAGAGTTGATCTACCACGAGATCGATGAGGCTAACCCTAGAAACTAGCCTATGATTATGATTGTTGTTGTCCTACGGACTAAACCCTCTGGTTTATATAGACACCGGAGGGGGTTAGTGTTACATCAGGTTGGTTACAGAGAAGGGAATCTACATATCCGAATCGCCAAGCTTGCCTTCCATGCAAAGGAGAGTCCCACCCGGACACGGGACAAAGTCTTCTATCTTGTATCTTCATAGTCCAACAGTCCGGCCAAAGTATATAGTCTGGCTGTCCGAGGACCCCTTAATCCAGGACTCCCTCACCTGGAGCACGCCTTTGCCCAGGTATCTACCTCCCGCTCGATGGCTCTTCGCAATGAGCTCGCCGACTTTAAGAAGCTGGACTCCTCGGCCACGACCTACTTCAACAAGATGAAGGTGCTGGCGGACACACTCACCTCTATTGGTCGGCCGCTCAGCGGCGAGGAGTTTGATGGCTTTGTCATCAAAGGCCTCGATGCCGAGTACGACAATCTCGCAGAGGCTGTTCACAATGCCAAGCCAGCGATGTCCCTGCACGAGCTCTACTAACGACTTCTCTTCACTGAGCAGCGCGTCGAGGCTCGTCGCTCCTTCACCACCATCACCTCACAGCCGGCGGCCTTCTGGGCTTCTCGCGGCGAGCGTCCCCCTGTCCCTTCATCTGGCAAGCCCACCCCGCCCCCTGCATCGACCCTGGGTGGGGGCCCTAACACTCAGGTGGTGTTCCAGCTATGTGATCGTGAACACCATGTCGCCTCCAAGTGTCACCGCCGCTTTCAGAGGATCTTCCTTGGCATCGGCAACAACGGCAAGGGCAACGAGCGGCAATTTGCGATGGTAGACTTTGGTCCTCCCACCGCCGCTCCGGCTTCCCACATCACCACCGCCCCGGCTGCCCACATTGCTGCCAAGGGAAAGGACCCGCGCATCAACCAGGGGTACACGTTGTCCTATCCTGTTGATCCGGCCTGGTACATGGACACTGGCGCCACAGATCACATGACGAACAAGCTCAACAAACTCTCCACCTACCAGCCCTACTACGGGCACGATCAGGTTCACACCGCCAGTGGTGTAGGTATGCCCATCTCTCACATTGGCCAAGCATCTCTTTTAACTAGTCGTCCCTCTAGGCAGCTCCATCTTCGTAATGTTTTGCGGGTTCCCTCGATGACTCGTAATCTTTTATCCGTTCCTAAGCTCACCCTTGATAATCATGTCCTATGTGAATTTCACCCTTTTAATCTTTTTTTAAGGACCGAGCAACCCGAGACGTTCTGCTTAGTGGGCGTTTGAGCCAAGGCTTGTACTGTTTGGAGGATCCATCTACCCCGTGCGTCTTCAGTGGTGTTTGTGTGTACCCTTCCCAGTGGCACTCTCGCTTTGGTCATTCCGCCACACCCATTGTTCGCCACATACTCCACTGCCATGAGCTGCCATTAGAGTCTAGCAATAAAGAGATGTTTGTGTGTGATGCCTGTCAACAAGGCAAAAGTCATCAGCTACCTTTTGTTTCATCTATTAGAGAAGTAAAGAGCCCTCTTGAAATTGTGTTTTCTGATGTGTGGGGTCCAGCACAAACATCTGTTAGTGGTCACAGCTACTATGTAAGTTTTGTTGATGCATATAGTCGTTTCACATGACTTTATCTTCTTAAGCGCAAATCCGATGTGTTTGATATAATCATTAAGTTTCAATTACATGTTGAACATCTACTCAAGCATAAAATTATCCATGTTCAGTCGGATTGGGGGGGGCGAATATCGTAACCTCAACACTTTCTTTAATAAGCTTGGGATCTCCCATCGTTTGTCATGCCCACATACACATCAGCTGAATGGCGTTGTTGAGCGCAAACATCGCCATATAGTTGAAACTGGCCTCACACTTCTTGCTCATGCTTCTGTACCTTTTTGCGTTTGGAGTGATGCTTTTGCCACCGCGTGTTTTCTCATTAACATATGATGTCTACTACACAACCTTCTTCTTGTAGACGTTGTTGGGCCTGCAACTGCACAGGTTTGTAGGACAGTAGCGAATTTCCCTCAAGTGGATGACCAAAGGTTTATCAATCCGTAGGAGGCGTAGGATGAAGATGGTCTCTCTCAAACAACCCTGCAACCAAATAACAAAGAGTCTCTTGTGTCCCCAACACACCCAATACAATGGCAAATTGTATAGGTGCACTAGTTCGGCGAAGAGATGAAGATACAAGTGCAAAATAGATAGTAGATATAGGTTTTTGTAATCTGAAATAATAAAAACAGCAAGGTAACAAGTGATAAAAGTGAGAGTAAACGGTATTGCAATCTAACATATAAAGCATCAAGAAGTGCTAGGCACAACCGATGCCTCGAGAGCACGGTACCACGCGAGGCAAAAGACCACCACACTGCACCCGCGCGATCGGGCGTAGCGCACCACGCGAGCGAAAAATACACCACACCATGCGAGGGACGAAAACAACATCGAACCCTAGCCCAAATCCAGACCCCCACGCCCCTCGCTCCTTCCTCCCTCACCCGCCGCCACTCCCTCCCACCACCTCCTCCTCCTTCTTCTCCACCCTAGGAGCCCCGCCACCACCCTGCTGCTACTCCTCCATCGGCCCGCCTCTTCCTCCTCCCCGCCTTCCCATCGCTCGCGTGTAGGCCATCGTGGCCACGCGCTTCGCGGGCGAACCTGACCGGCCCGTCGTTGTTGGCTCGAGCCGCTAGGAAGAGGGAGGAGTCCGGAGAAAGCACGAAGGCACAAGCCGTGCCTGGTGAGGCGGCACCGCCGGCCATGGGACACTGGACCTTGGGGAGCCCCATCCCAGGCCCGCGCCCAAATTCTTGGGCAGGGGGGATAGATCGACGATGGCGCATCACATAAGGGAATGGGAGATCAAGGAGAAGGGAGACGAGGGTGGGTGGTGGCTTGCAGCATGGGGCGGGCACGCAGGGGCACGTCCAACGAGGGTGGTGTTTTGTGGATCTGGTGCCCCCTCTCCTTTGGCGACCTCCTCCTCCTCATCTGCTGCCTATGGCTGTGAGTTCACGGCTGCTCCGGAGCTCCAACGAGCCAAGGTCATCTCTGAACCGCATTTGTTTAAGGGAAAGATAGATACAAGAAGAAATTAGTCTATACGTGCCCTTAGAAAGCATGAAGGCACAGGCCGTGCCTGGTGAGGCGGCACCGCCGGCCATGGGACGCTGGACCTCGGGGAGCCCCATCCCAGGCCCGCGCCCAAATTCTTGGGCAGGGGGGGATAGATCGACGATGGTGCATCACATAAGGGAATGGGAGATCGAGGAGAAGGTGTTGGAAATATGCCCTAGAGGCAATAATAAAAGTGTTATTATTATATTTCCTTGTTCATGATAATTGTCTTTTATTCATGCTATAACTGTATTATCCGGAAATCGTAATACACGTGTGAATACATAGACCACAATATGTCCCTAGTGAGCCACTAGTTGACTAGCTCGTTGTGATCAACAGATAGTCATGGTTTCCTGGCTATGGACATTGGATGTAGTTGATAACGGGATCACATCATTAGGAGAATGATGTGATGGACAAGACCCAATCCTGAGCATAGCACAAAGATCGTGTAGTTCGTTTGCTAGAGCTTTGCCAATGTCAAGTATCTCTTCCTTTGACCATGAGAGCGTGTAACTCCTGGATACCGTAGGAGTGCTTTGGGTGTATCAAACGTCACAACGTAACTGGGTGACTATAAAGGTGCACTACAGGTATCTCCGAAAGTATCTATTGTTTTATGCGGATCGAGACTGGGATTTGTCACTCCGTGTAAACGGAGAGCTATCTATGGGCCCACTCGGTAGGACATCATCATATGCGCAATGTGACTAAGGAGTTGATCACGGGATGATGTGTTACGGAACGAGTAAAGTGACTTGCCGGTAACGAGATTGAACAAGGTATTGGATACCGACGATCGAGTCTCGGGCAAGTAACATACCGATAGACAAAGGGAATTGAATACGGGATTGATTAAGTCCTTGACATCGTGGTTCATCCGATGAGATCATCGTGGAGCATGTGGGAGCCATCATGGGTATTCAGATCCCGCTGTTGGTTATTGACCAGAGAACGTCTCGGTCATGTCTACATGTCTCCCGAACCCGTAGGGTCTACAGACTTAAGGTTCGATGATGCTAGGGTTATAAAGGAAGTTTGTATGTGGTTACCGAATGTTGTTCGGAGTCCTGGATGAGATCCCGGACGTCACGAGGAGTTCCGGAATGGTCCGGAGGTAAAGATTTATATATGGGAAGTCATATTTTGGCCACCGGAAAATGTTTGGGATTTTTCGGTATTGTACCGGGAAGGTTCTAGAAGGTTCCGGAGTGGGGCCCACCTGCATGGGGGACCCACATGAACGTGGGTAGTGGGGGCAAGGCCCCACACCCCTGGTCAAGGCGCACCAAGATCCCCCCTTAGAAGGAATAAGATCATATCCCGAAGGGATAAGATCAAGATCCCTAAAAAGGGGGGATAACAATCGGTGGGGAAGGAAATGATGGGATTTCTTTCCTCCCACCTTGGCCAACGCCCCAATGGACTTGGAGGGCAAGAAATCAGCCCCTCCACCCCTATATGTAGTGGGGAGACGCATGGGAGCTGCAAGACGAAGTTCTGGCACAGCCCTACCTCTCTCCCTACTCCTCCTCTCCCATGGTGCTTGGCGAAGCCCTGCTGGATTGCCACGCTCCTCCACCACCACCACGCCGTTGTGCTGCTGTTGGATGGAGTCTTCCTCAGCCTCTCCCTCTCTCCTTGCTGGATCAAGGCGTGGGAGACGTCACCGGGCTGTACGTGTGTTGAACGCGGAGGTGCCGTCCGTTCGGCACTAGGATCATCGGTGATTTGAATCACGACGAGTACGACTCCATCAACCCCGTTCACTTGAACGCTTCCGCTTAGCGATCTACATGGGTATGTAGATGCACTCTCCTTCCCCTCGTTGCTAGTTTCTCCATAGATAGATCTTGGTGACACGTAGGAAAATTTTGAATTTCTGCTACGTTCCCCAACAGTGGCATCATGAGCTAGGTCTATTGCGTAGATTCTTTGCACGAGTAGAACACAAAGTAGTTGTGGGCGTTGATGTTGTTCAATATGCTTACCGTTACTAGTCCAATCTTGTTTCGACGGTATTGTGGGATGAAGCGGCCCGGACCGACCTTACACGTACTCTTACGTGAGACAGGTTCCACCGATTGACATGCACTTGGTGCATAAGGTGGCTAGCGGGTGCCAGTCTCTCCCACTTTAGTCGGAACGGATTCGATGAAAAGGGTCCTTATGAAGGGTAAATAGCAATTGGCATATCACGTTGTGGTTTTGCGTAGGTAAGAAACGTTCTTGCTAGAAACCCATAGCAGCCACGTAAAACATGCAAACAACAATTAGAGGACGTCTAACTTGTTTTTGCAGGGTATGCTATGTGATGTGATATGGCCAAAAGGATGTGATGAATGATATATGTGATGTATGAGATTGATCATGTTCTTGTAATAGGATTCACGACTTGCATGTCGATGAGTATGACAACCGGCAGGAGCCATAGGAGTTGTCTTTATTTATTGTATGACCTGCGTGTCATTGAAGAACGCCATGTAAACTACTTTACTTTATTGCTAAACGCGTTAGTCATAGAAGTAGAAGTAGTCGTTGGCGTGACAACTTCATGAAGACACGATGATGGAGATCATGATGATGGAGATCATGGTGTCATGCCGGTGACAAGATGATCATGGAGCCCCGAAGATGAAGATCAAAGGAGCTATATGATATTGGCCATATCATGTCACTACTCTATTTGATTGCATGTGATGTTTATCATGTTTATGCATCTTGTTTCTTAGAACGACGGTAGTAAATAAGATGATCCCTTACAACAATTTCAAGAAGTGTTCTCCCCTAACTGTGCACCGTTGCTACAGTTCGTCGCTTCTAAGCACCACGTGATGATCGGGTGTGATGGATTCTTACGTTCACATACAACGGGTGTAAGACAGTTTTACACAGCGAAAACACTTAGGGTTAACTTGACGAGCCTAGCATGTACATACATGGCCTCGGAACACGGAGACCGAAAGGTCGAGCATGAGTCGTATAGTAGATACGATCAACATGAAGATGTTCACCGATGATGACTAGTCCGTCTCACGTGATGATCGGACACGGCCTAGTTGACTCAGATCATGTAATCACTTAGATGACCAGAGGGATGTCTGTCTGAGTGGGAGTTCATACGATGAACTTAATTATCCTGAGCATAGTCAAAAGACCTTTTGCAAATTATGTCGTAGTTCACTCTATAGTTCTACTATTTTAGTTATGTTCCTAGAGAAAATATAGTTGAAAGTTGACAGTAGCGATTATGCGGACGGTAGAAAGCTTATGCACCGCTCAATGTGCTGAACCCCAAACGTCGTCTGTGGATGTTGCGAACATCGGACATACACGTTTTGATAACTACGTGATAGTTCAGATAAATGGTTTAAGTAGAGGAACCAAAGACGTTTTTCGAAACATCGCGGAACATATGAGATGTTTCGAGGGCTGAAATTGGGATTTCAGGCTCGTGCCCACGTCAAGAGGTATAAGACCTCCGACGATTTTCTTAACCTGCAAACTAAGGGAGAAAAGCTCAATCGTTGAGCTTGTGCTCAGATTGTCTGAGTGCAACAATCACTTGAATCGAGTGGGAGTTGATCTTCCAGATGAGATAGTGATGTTTCTCCAAAGTCAATACCACCAAGCTGCTAGAGCTTTGTGATGAACTATAACAAATCAGGGATAGATATGATGATCCTTGAGATATTCGTGATGTTTGACACCGCGAAAGTAGAAATCAAGAAGGAGCATCAATTGTTGATGGTTGGTGAAACCACTAGTTTCAAGAAGGGCAAGGGCAAGAAGGGATACTTCATGAAACGGCAAATCGGCTGCTGCTCTAGTGAAGAAACCCAAGGTTGAACCCAAACCCGAGACTAAGTGCTTCTGTGATAAGGGGAATAGTCACTAGAGCGGAATTACCCTAGATACTTGGTAGATGAGAAGGCTGGCAAGGTCGATAGAAGTATATTGGATATACATTATGTTAATGTGTACTTTACTAGTACTCCTAGTAGCACCAGGGTATTAAGATACCGGTTCGGTTGCTAAATGTTAGTAACTCGAAATAAAGAGCTACAGAATAAACGGAGACTAGCTAAAGGTGAGCTAACGATATATGTTGGAAGTGTTTCCAAGTTTGATGTGATCAAACATCGCACGCTCCCTCTACCATCAAGATTAGTATTAAACCTGAATGGTTTATTGAATCTCGATCGTAGTGATACACATTTTCATGCCAAAAGATATAAGATAGTAATGATAGTACCACTTACTTGTGGCACTGCCATGTAAGTCATAATGGTATAAAACGCATGAAGAAGCTCCATGTTGATGGATCTTTGGACTCACTCGTTTTGAAAAGTTTGAGACATGCGAACCATGTCTATTGGTGTATATGCATGAAGAAACTCCATGCAAATGGATCGTTTGGACTCACTTGATTTTGAATCACTTGAGATATGCAAATCATACCACATGGGCAAGATGACTGAAAAGCCTCGTTTTTCAGTAAGATGGAACAAGATAGCAACTTGTTGGAAGTAACACATTTTGATGTGTGCAGTCCAATGAGTGCTGAGGCATGCAGTGAATATCATTATGTTCTTACTTCACAGATGATTCGAGTAGATGTTGAGAATATTTACTTGATGAAACACAAGTCTGAATTATTGAATGGTTCAAGTAATTTCAGAGTGAAGTAGAAGATCATTGTGACAAGAGGACTATGATATGATCATAGAGATGAATATCTGAGTTACGAGTTTTGGCACACAATTAAGACATTGTGAAAATTGTTTCGCAATTAATACCGCCTGGAACACCATAGTGTGATGGTGTGTCCGAACATCATAGTTGCACCCTATTGGATATGGTGCGTACCATGATGTCTCTTATCGAATTACCACTATCGTTCATGGGTTAGGCATTAGAGACAACCACATTCACTTTAAATAGGGCACCACGTAATTCCGATGAGATGACACCGTATGAATTATGGTTTGGAGAAACCTAAGTTGTCGTTTCTTAAAGGTTTGGGGCTGCGACGCTTATGTGGAAAAGTTTCAGGATTGATAAGCTCGAACCCAAAGCGGATAAAATGCATCTTCATAGGACACCCAAAACAGTTGGGTATACCTCCTAATTCAGATCCAAAAGCAATGTGAATTGTTTCTTGAATCGGGTCCTTTCTCGAGGAAAAGTTTCTCTCGAAAGAGTTGAGTGGGAGGATGGTGGAGACTTGATGAGGTTATTGAACCATCACTTCAACCAGTGTGTAGCAGGGCACAGGAAGTTGTTCCCGTGGCACCTACACCAATTGAGGTGGAAGCTTATGATAGTGATCATGAAACTTCAGATCAAGTCACTCCCAAACCTCGTAGGATGACAAGGATGCGCACTACTACAGAGTGGTACGTAATCCTGTCTTGGAAGTCATGTTGCTAGACAACAATGAGCCTACGAGCTATGGAGAAGCGATGGTGGGCCCGGATTCCGATAAATGGCTTGAGGCCATAAAATCCGAGAGAGGATCCATGTATGAAAACAAAGTGTAGACTTTGGCAGAACAGCTCGATGGTCGTAAGGCTAATGAGTACAGATGGATTTCAAAAGGAAGACGGACAATGATGGTAAATGTCACCATTAAGAAAGCTCGACTTGTCGTTAAGATGTTTTCCGACAAGTTCAAGGAGTTGACTACGATGAGATTTTCTCACTCGTAGCGATGCTAAGAGTCTGTTGGAATTATATTAGCGATTACTGCATTATTTATGAAATCTTGCAGATAGGATGTCAAAACATTGTTTCCTCGACGATTTTAATGAGGAAAGGTTGTATGTGATACAACCGGAAGGTTTTGTCAATCCCGAAAGATGCTAATAAGTATGCAAAGCTCCAGCAATCCTTCTAAGGACTGGAGTGAGCATCTCGGAGTTGGAATGTATGCTTTGATGATGATCAAAGATTTTGGGTTTGTACAAAGTTTATGAGAAACTTGTATTTCCAAAGAAGTGAGTGGGAGCACTATAGAATTTCTGATGAGTATATGTTGTTGACATATTGTTGATCAGAAATGACGTAGAATTTCTGGAAAGCATATAGGGTTATTTTGAAGGTGTTTTTCAATAGAAAACCTGGATTAAGCTACTTGAACATTGAGCATCAAGATCTATAAGGATAGATCAAAATGCTTAATAATACTTTCAAATGAGCACATACCTTGACATGATCTTGAAGGTGTTCAAGATGGATCAGTCAAAGAAGAAGTTCTTGCCTGAGTTGTAAGGTACGAAGTTAAGACTTAAATCTCGACCTCGGCAGAAAAGAGAGAAAGGACGAAGGTCGTCCCCTATGCTTAAGACATAGGCTCTACAGTATGCTATGCTGTGTACCGCACCTGAAGTGTGCCTTGCCATGAGTCAGTCAAGGGGTACAAGAGTGATCCAAAAATGGATCATAGGACAGCGGTCAAAGTTATCCTTAGTAACTAGCGGACTAAGGAATTTTTCTCGGTTATGGAGGTGGTAAAAGAGTTCGTCGTAAAGGGTTACGTCGATACAAGCTAAACACCTATCCGGATAGCTCTGAGTAGAGAGACCGGATACATATAATGGAGCAACAATTTAGAATAGCTCCAAGTAGAACAGTTATTTGGAATAGCTCCAAATAGAGCGTGGTAGCTGCATCTAGGAGATGACATAGAGATTTGTAAAGCACACACGGATCTGAAAGGTTCAGACCCGTTGACTAAAACCTCTCTCACAAGCAACATGATCAAACATAAAACTCATTGAGTGTTAATCACATAGTGATGTGAACTAGACTACTGACTCTAGTAAACTCTTGGGTATTAGTCACATGGCGATGTGACCTGTGAGTGTTAATCACATGGCGATGTGAACTAGATTATTGACTCTAGTGCAAGTGGGAGACTGTTGGAAATATGCCCTAGAGGCAATAATAAAAGTGTTATTATTATATTTCCTTGTTCATGATAATTGTCTTTTATTCATGCTATAACTGTATTATCCGGAAATCGTAATACACGTGTGAATACATAGACCACAATATGTCCCTAGTGAGCCTCTAGTTGACTAGCTCGTTGTGATCAACAGATAGTCATGGTTTCCTGGCTATGGACATTGGATGTCGTTGATAACGGGATCACATCATTAGGAGAATGATGTGATGGACAAGACCCAATCCTGAGCATAGCACAAAGATCGTGTAGTTCGTTTGCTAGAGCTTTGCCAATGTCAAGTATCTCTTCCTTTGACCATGAGAGCGTGTAACTCCTGGATACCGTAGGAGTGCTTTGGGTGTATCAAACGTCACAACGTAACTAGGTGACTATAAAGGTGCACTACAGGTATCTCCGAAAGTATCTATTGTTTTATGCGGATCGAGACTGGGATTTGTCACTCCGTCTAAACGGACAGGTATCTCTGGGCCCACTCGGTAGGACATCATCATATGCGCAATGTGACCAAGGATTTGATCACGGCATGGTGTGTTACGGAACGAGTAAAGTGACTTGCCGGTAACGAGATTGAACAAGGTATTGGATACCGACGATCGAGTCTCGGGCAAGTAACATACCGATAGACAAAGGGAATTGAATACGGGATTGATTAAGTCCTTGACATCGTGGTTCATCCGATGAGATCATCGTGGAGCATGTGGGAGCCATCATGGGTATCCAGATCCCACTGTTGGTTATTGACCAGAGAACGTCTCGGTCATGTCTACATGTCTCCCGAACCCGTAGGGTCTACACACTTAAGGTTCGATGACGCTAGGGTTATAAACGAAGTTTGTATGTGGTTACCGAATGTTGTTCGGATTCCCGGATGAGATCCCAGACGTCACGAGGAGTTCCGGAATGGTCCGGAGGTAAAGATTTATATATGGGAAGTCCTATTTTGGCCACCGGAAAATGTTCGGGATTTTTCGGTATTGTACCGGGAAGGTTCTAGAAGGTTCCGGAGTGGGGCCCACCTGCATGGGGGCCCACATGAACGTGGGTAGTGGGGGAAAGGCCCCACACCCCTGGTCAAGGCGCACCAAGATCCCCCCTTAGAAGGAATAAGATCACATCCCGAAGGGATAAGATCAAGATCCCTAAAAAGGGGGGATAACAATCGATGGGGAAGGAAATGATGGGATTTCTTTCCTCCCACCTTGGCCAATGCCCCAATGGACTTGGAGGGCAAGAAACCAGCCCCTCCACCCCTATATATAGTGGGGAGACGCATGGGAGCTGCAAGACGAAGTTCTGGCACAGCCCTACCTCTCTCCCTACTCCTCTCCCATGGTGCTTGGCGAAGCCCTGCTGGATTGCCACGCTCCTCCACCACCACCATGCCGTTGTGCTGCTGTTGGATGGAGTCTTCCTCAGCCTCTCCCTCTCTCCTTGCTGGATCAAGGCGTGGGAGACGTCACCAGGCTGTACGTGTGTTGAACGCGGAGGTGCCGTCCGTTCGGCACTAGGATCATCGGTGATTTGAATCACGACGAGTACGACTCCATCAACCCCGTTCACTTGAACGCTTCCGCTTAGCGATCTACAAGGGTATGTAAATGCACTCTCCTTCCCCTCGTTGCTAGTTTCTCCATAGATAGATCTTGGTGACACGTAGGAAAATTTTGAATTTCTGCTACGTTCCCCAACAGAAGGGAGACGAGGGTGGGTGGTGGCTTGCAGCATGGGGCGGGCACGCAGGGGCACGTCCAACGAGGGTGGTGTTCTGTGGATCTGGTGCCCCCTCTCCTTTGGCAACCTCCTCCTCCTCATCTGCTGCCGATGGCTGTGAGTTCACGGCTGCTCCGGAGCTCCAACGAGCCAAGGTCATCTCTGAACCGCATTTGTTTAAGGGAAAGATAGATATAAGAAGAAATTAGTCTATACGTGCCCTTATTTATTTTGATTTTTACCACTCCTTGACCAACTCATGCTCACATATCAACTATTCCCCGGACTCCCTGTTTCTAGATTGCTAGACATGTTAGTTGGTTTTCTTCTTTCTTATCCTAGGATGGCATTTTTGTTTAAGGGGAATTAATTCTTTTTTTAATAGTACATCTTCCCCTTTTACCAATAATCTGATTTTTATATATCAATTTATGGGTTTCTCCCAGTTGTGTGCAAATCCGACAAAGAAGAGAAAAGGAAGAATATTGAGGAAGAGTTTTGGTGAAGAAGAACAAGGTGAAGTCTCTCTCTCTCTTCCCCCTCTCTCTCATGTACAGCCATGGTTGTTTGCAATGCTTGTTTCTTCTTATGGTGCATCTATGATCTTCCTAGCTTGTTTTCATTTCTAAATTACCACACACACGAGCACCACCATAGTCTAGCCAGGTTTGGTTCAGAAGATTTCTTTGTTCCCTGTCTTGTCGATTGTTTTCTAAAGAAAGAAAAACAGGTTTTCCTCAACAAGTAAAATAAATAAATGAATGATACTACTGAAAGTACTGACTAGCTAGCTTCTATTCTTGTCCTAAAATTTGGTTCTGTGATCAACATAACTTGCATGGAAGAACAATGTCACTCCTCCATTATCTAAAACCACATGTGCGTGTGCATGCAGAGTAGCAATGGATTGTACAGAAAATAGCATACTAAATGTTCTTGATGAGCTGATCATGGACCTCGGCAAAATTGACAATGCTATCGACACTCTTTGCGATGCTGTATAATATCTTACACACTCATATTCATTTGATATATGCGCTTGTATATGTTATACCCTTTTTTAGATGAAGTATATGATACTGCTTACCAAACATAGCTGTTATGTTACACTTTTGTCAGGGAATAGAAATGAAGAATTATAATTTAATTACTCTAGTGGAAGGATCAGTTTTTATGGCATGGACTACAAAGGAGAGAAGTGGACCATGTGAACGTAGTACAACATTGTTGTTAGTTCGCGCAGTCGAGGTCTGCTCAGGAAGACACAGTTCGACCGAACAGTTGTTGTGTTTTCCCAGTTGTTTGCAAATCCGACGAAAAGGAGCAAAGAAAGAATATTGAGGAATATTTAGGTAAAGAAGAACAAGGTGAACCCTATGTATCTCTTCCCCCTCTCTCTCTTGAACACCCATCGTTATTTGCAGTGCTTGTTTGGAATTCTTATGGTGCATCTATGATCTTCCTAGCTTGTTTTCTTTTTCGGGTTAAACTCCAATCAAGCATTGTGACGTATTAGTCATAATTTTATTATTTTTCCCTCGACTACTTTCTTTTGCCAAGATGAATTAATGTGTAGGTTTTCCACCACAAGTTCGTTGCAATGCCTTATTTTGTATTTAGTTCAGTTCAACTCTAGAGAATAGCAGTTTGTGTATGATCTTAGTTCCTACAAACTGGAAGGCGAAGATAGATTAGTTTACCTTTTTTACCATCTTCAGTCACAACCATATTTTCCGTCATGAAAACACTCTTAACTCTAAATTTGCAACTGTTCAGTGCATTTATGTTGCTTCCTGCAAGGTCAATGATATGGAGACAGTTGGAATTCATATTCAAGCTAATACAGTGACTAAATTTGGCGAGGTTGGCACCTTACTGCTACTCTATTGATTCCTCTTCCTTATAATTATGTCGATATGTTATTTCTTGAGAAAATATGCTTTTGTACCTAATCATGATATGCTGGAGGGTGACTGATTTTGACAACTGAGTGTGTCTTAGTCGCAGTAGGGTAAGGGCATCCATAATTTTGATCATGGTACCGTAGTTTCCAACTAAATTGTCATTTGCCGATTCTATAGGAGTGATTTCATATGCCTTACTAAATATGCTCTTGTTTTCTGAAGCAGCGAGTGCCTGATCATGATCTGCGGGAGGGTAACGGTTATTATAATAATTGAGTGTACCCAATGGAGACTGCATTACATAATTAATCGGAGGGTAAGGGCGTCCATAGTTTTCATTGAACTACTGCAGTTTCCAACTGAATTTTCATTTGCAGATTCCGAAGAACGGAGTTCTAGGTTCTAACCATGTCGCTTCCATTTGTTGTATTCTGAGGATAAATCTTGTTCTATATCCCTGCATTGTTATCCACTGGACTCTAAAACAAAAATCAATGTTTGCACATCCAGACAAGGTAAACTTATGATGAGTGGAATCCACAATATAAATTGACATTCTATGTCAGTGGAAGTGAGTCTATACTCACCGAGGAACAATTTGATCTGATAACTATGAAATGTTCTTTGTTGGTTTTGGTTCTATAATATCAAGATCTATAATTATATTCACTTTACATGTTAACATGTTGTAAATAAATTGTTATCTAATAGTCAGCAATCTGTGGGAGCTTTTCCTCACAGTAGGGTGTGTTGTTGATGTTTTCTTGATCTACCAGTGAACTTGTATCATGTGGCTAATATGTATATACAACGAGACTTTATTTACGTTCGCCCTTTTTGTTTTGTGCGTGCTTGGTGAATTTCTTACCCGGTGTGTGGCAGAAAATGGAAAGTCGAGTTTGATTTCTATTGTGGCATTGCAATAGATGACCAACCTTTTATGTTATGTGCTTTAGCTTCTTTTCAAATTTTAGAGTGACAACCGTTTGACAAAGGGTGAAATTTTTGGTAGGGCCTAGGTGGAAAGTATTTGATTAGTTTTTGAGAGACTGAACAATATTTTTAGTTCTGTTTTGTGCTAATGAACTACTTTTTAATCACTTTCTTATGAACGTATAAAATAAATTACATTGTAATGTATCATGTTGTATTACATGAAAAGGTGTTGAAAATGACGCAATCCATCAAATATATGTAGTATGATATAGGATCCTTGCTTTATTGTATCCATATGTTGTAAGGAGATTATCTTGTCCTTTCATTATTCTTATTATTTGTCCTTTTCACACTAATCGTGAGTAGACTTGGGCCATTGCATTTGATGTTGATCTTATTTGCATATTAGTCCAAGAACAACAATTGCTCTTTGTTGTGGCATTGCTGGAGAAATACAAATGTATATACCCGTTTCCCACTGTCCAGTCGAGGAGATCCCTGAGGCATTTGATTCTTGTGGGATTCCCACACATCTTACAGGATCATCAACAAGTGGCTGGGCCTCTACATCACTCAGAAAAGCTTCCGACAGTCTCCGATTCAAAAGAAAACAAATAAGAAAGGATGCATTGATTATTTTGGGTTGATCTTATTTGAATTTCCAGTGAAATTCAAACTTGAGATCTTACTCGAGTATTTAGTTCCAATGGAATTAAATGAATTTCCCAAAATGCCTCTTTGGATATTAGTTACATTTTTATTTGGATCCTTGTACATTCAAACAGTTTCCGATTCAAAAGACAACAACACGGAGAAGATAAGATGATTAAGCAACACCCAAATAGTGGTTGCAGCAGATCTCTCTCTCATTCTCTTTCCAGTTTGGTTGACCATTCTTTTTGTTCTTAGGTCTTTGATCTGCTTTCTTCTTCAATGAAGCAGACCATGATCTCCTACACATTATGCCTTGCTCCCTGGGGCAACCTTCTCTGTTTCAAATCCACTCTTTTCGTTCTGGTTTTAACTATGCTTATGATTACCTGTCTTGCCGAAATTCACTTGCCATATGCAAGTCTTCTGGTGTGTGCCGACGGAAATTTTATTTGCGCAATCAGATTAGAGTAGATAATTTCCTAAACTTGATTCGTTATCGAGTGCTTACTAAAATAGATGTACAGTTATTTCATTCCATGCTTACAATCCACAAAGTTAATTCTTGTGATTTACTTATGCTATCAAAATCTGTTTGATTTCCTATACCCGTAGGTACCATTGTATACCTGAATTCATGTGATTTCATGTCTCTATGGTTATATTGATTATCTTACCTTTGCTAGCCATGTGTGCCCTCACCTTTGTTCATCAATTCGTGCGCAGGTATGGATCGGTGATGTCGATGCCCATAGAGCCATTACCTCATGCATGATGTGTGTTTTGTGTGTGCCAGTTTGTCGGTTAGTGAGTGATAATATTCTGATGAATGTTTCATCAGTGTAGCAAGTGATCAACAATAGACAGCTCTTACTTTTGGATTGAAGTGCAGATCTTGCTAATGAGTTAACTATTGACTCATTTATGTATTCTTATGCCCCAATGCTTCATTAAGTATTCTTATTTCTGCAACATAAAATTATTTCTTACCATCTTCTATTGTTTTCCTCTGTTTTTATAGTTATTCAGAGAACACCACATGTCACATGAATTCTAGACTACTTGTCTACAGTTAACTGGTTAGAATCAGTTTCTTGAGTTTGCTTGCTTAGCATGTAATATTTCACACTCACTAATTGTATTATTTCACGGTTGGCAATTGTTAGAACCAGGTCTTGAGTTTGCTTGCTTAATCGTGTCCCTGTGTAATTGCTCACCAAGCTCGCCAATGTGAGTTTGTCCCACATAATGGAGTTTCTATGAATTTTTGTAGTCCAGAAATTCTTGGAAATTCTCTTGTTGCTGTTATAATGTGGGTGTGTTCGGCTTCCTTCTTCATTAAAGGTGAGTCCTTTCTTTCAGGTTGGCCAACATGATGTTGTTTCTGCTGCAAAATAATTCGTTATGCAATTATGGTTAGGTTGTCCTTTTTCCTTCATAACCGCGTTTAATGGGTAGCTGTTATGCTCACTTTCCTCAAAGCAAGGTTGTGTAGCCATGCTATTTTGTGCTTTAAGAAGTAAGCCGACACCAAATCAGTAATCATGTGCTTCTGCTTTGTTGGCCCAAAGTCACTATTTTTTGTGTGTTATCTTTACTCTTTAGCCATTCCAAAACATTTATCTGATTTTGCAGTATTGCAGACCATAGAATTACAAGTTGGCCATATTTTTGAATGTGTGAACCTCACATAGATGTCGTGCGAATGCAGTTTGACAAGAGTCGTAAAACCAATGGATAATAAGAGACTGTTTGATGGTGAAAGAATTTATGCTCGTGGTGACTACCTCAAGTGTGCCAGAGTAAGAATTTGTCACAATTTAGTTTAAGAAGACTATATTATAGTTCTGCAATATTACATGCTTATTACATGAAGAGGACCCATTTGGCAACACTTAAATCATTTTATGGCGCCTTTGTTTCTGATCTACAAAACAACAACTTTTACCGAGGCTTGTTATTTCTAATTCATTCTTTTTCCCTGCTTGCTTATTGTAACACAAGCCACCATGACTCTAATATCAATCATACACACCTGTTCGATATACTCCCTATGTCGTGCAACAAGCCAAAAGTAATCCATTGGAATTTATAGATGCTTACAAAATATGCAGCCCTATTGGTAAAAAAGGAAAAAACAATTTTCAGATGCCCCTGTTTTCTCCATCGAGATTAGCCTTCATAAAAATCACATTCTTATTTTCCTTCGCAAAACATTTTGTCGCCCTTCTGTCTACCATAGACAACCAATCATATAGCTCCTTGACTATGCTATACATTTTTTTATGCCAACAGAAAAAATGTGTACTACTAAATCTCTGTGCAACGCCTGCGCAGAAATAATTTTTTTCATTAACAAACATAATAATGTGGTTCTGCCCCGCAAAACTAATAATAATAATAATGTGGTTCTGACTTTTGTAGCCGCAAAAAAACGCTCTCCATCAACTACAAGTTTCTGTAAAATAGACCAGCCTGCTTAATACATTGGCTTTCGAAAAATTTCACGGCCCATCACCAGCCCATAGAAATCTTCGCCTGGCCCTTTTTAGAAGGAGACCGCAGCTCCCATTAAACTCAGCCGCTCCAGATTCCTTATCCAGATCCACTGCCGGACCACCTCCCCCATCCGCATCGACAGCGACCGACCTAGCATCGACCGGCTGCTAGAGCCATGACCAAGAAGCCGCTCCAAAGTAGCGCCGCTGTCCATCATCACGGCGTGCTACCAACGTATTCGCTTGCGGCACGCCTGGATCAAGGACTCACCAACGAACAAGCCACCTCTTCCCTTCTGCATACGTGTTCCAACCGCCAGATTTACAAGGTAGGATCCAACAACTGCATTAGATTCGTACAGACTAGCCAAGATTTCTCTTACAGAATCGATAAAGAGGCAAATCAATTTATCTAATACTTATATAGTTATTTTTATGAGAGATAACCTAACACTTACAATATCATCTCAAAATTTCCAAATAGATCATGTACATCTTCCATCAAGCACTATTTTTAGATGCTACGCTGGAAGACATTGTAGCTCCAAAAATTTGTATGTTACGCCCAGCCTATAGGAGATGTTGTTATAGATACTGTGACTGAGTTTTCTCGATCTCTGCAACGCTTGCCAGAGAGCACTGTCAAGAGATTTGTTTTTTAGACTCATCTAGCTACTTTTTCCGGTTTATTAACATATGAAATCACCATAATTTTTGCCATGTCTCTGGTTCTTAATATGATGCTCACAAGCACTATCCCATCCTGATTATTCGCATACAGTTTATTGTTCACTCAAGATCGTCTTTGAGAACTGGCCAATCTTCAAGTCAATGAAGAGCACTCACATGGCCAAGAGCCATGAGATCTTCATCCGCCAGACCTTGAAAATGAGGCGAGAGAGATCTTCCCTCACCTTGAAAATGAGGCGAGAGAGAACTGCCCTCTACTGGGTTCGATGCGATGCCATCGATTTCACCCACTGGCATTGAGCGATATGCTTCCCCTCCCACATAAAGAAATCAGATTTTTGAGGGCTAGGATTATTTATTAATATAATGACCGCCTTTTACTACTAATGGCCTGTTAAGTCTATGTGCATCACTGTTAATCATCACAACTAATACCACAGTCTAATATATCAGCTTAATTATTCTATTACTTCTTTCCAGATGGCTGCTGTTAAACAAGAGGAGGTAGACACAACCAATGATACCAGCGGTGGCCAAATTACCCATGGTAATTCTGAAAAATGTATTTATAATTGTTTATAAATTGCAAAGAATGTTTCTTCTTCTTTGCTGGTGCATGCTATTTGAAAAGTTTTTTGTATCACACTTACACATGCAAGTTGATCAAGTATGTAATAAAACAAACTTCTTTCAGGGTCCAATAGATCTTGTGTTTGCTATTCATTAATGCTGTAATTTATTTGTTTTTACATGTGCAAGCACTGCTTCCTACTTCCAGCTTACCATATACAATGGATACCATTTTCTGCCTTTCACTAATACACACAAGCTAATTAGCCCCTCTTTTTGTTTATGTTATCCTCTATCTGCTGTTGCAACCTTTTACAATGTTCTCCTTACCTATTCAACACAGACGAACCACTATGTCGGAAGCACAATAAGCGATACGAGTATATTCATCGCCCATGCAAAGCAAGCTCAATCCAAAATTTCAAAGGCAAGAAAATCCATCTAAAGCCCAGAAAGTTCATTCTTCATGGTAAGAACTACATTACTCTTCCCATTCCATCAGCTCTCGCAACAACTACTGAAAAGTATAATTTTGTGCAATTTAACATAGGTGAGCCTTGCAAGCACTACTTAGATGAGTTTAGTCACCTCGTTGTGTGGGGCAACACAGTTAGGCTCTACAACCATAATGTTCGTGCACTGCAAAAGATCATCCACAACACCACCACGCCTAATAACTACTATGTGTGCCACATGACAGAAACATTTGCAACACAAGGCAAAAGAATGGTAGTCCTTCGCAATTATTCTGTTCTGTTTCATATAATAGCATGGTATAAAATGATATAGTGACTAACCTTTACTACTGTTTTCAGTATTTTAATGTCCACTTTTCTACGGGTTCCCTTTTCCCACACATGGATGCTGACCGCGGTGAACTTCCAATCACAACTGGAGATGGAACAATCACTGTCACAGCCCGCTTTATCAAGGGAGTTGACAAAAGGGCCACCATCACTAAAGGCTGGAGCGACTTCTTCCGTCGGACCCACATGAACGAAGGGAAAGCATATGCTTTCGGATTCAAATGCACTTCCAAGGGATTGTACCTGATTGTCTACTAAATATAAACAAGTTGCAGGAGCCCCTTTCTATATAACATATTATTAATATGAATGCCTACAAAGACATCTATGTTTATCCTTCTTTTCGATCTTATGTAATCCCGTAAGACAGTGTTGTGCATTTAGCTATCGATTATCCGCTACTTAGACTTCTCTATCGCATGCTTTTGAAACAACCATGATAAAGGAAATATATGCTCCTTCAAGTTCATATCCAAAGGCCTCTACATGATTATTTATCCAATCTAAAAAGATCACAAGGGTCCTTTCCTGCATGACTTGGTGTATCATTTCCAATCTAATGTACTTACTGCATATAGTATCTGAGCTATTCTTTTTGAAAAACAATATGTTAATGCACACTCTTACACCAATTGGCTTACATTCGTCCTTTGCGCCATGGGCGCAAGTGGTCATCTAGTGATAGGAAATAAGGCCTAGGGTTCATACTTTCACTAGTGCAAGTTCTCTCAACAATAATAACATAGATAGATCATATAACAAGCCAACATGCAACAAAGAGTCACTCCAAAGCCACTAATAGCGGAGAACAAACATAGAGATTATGGTAGGGTACGAAACCACCTCAAAGTTATTCTTTCCGATCAATCTATAAAAGAGTTCGTACTAGAATAACACCTTAAGACACAAATCAACCAAAACCCTAATGTCACCTAGATACTCCATTGTCACCTCAAGTATCCGTGGGCATGATTATACGATATGCATATCACAACCTCGGATTCATCCAACCAACATAAAAGTACTTCAAAGAGTGCCCCAAAGCTACTACCGCAGAGTCAAGAACGTGTGCCAACCCCTATGCATAGGTTCCCAATGTCACGAAACCTACAAGTTGATCACCAAAACATACATCAAGTGGATCACAAGACATACATCAAGTGTTCTCATAAAAGACTCAATCTGATAAGATAACTTCAAAGGGGAAACTCAATTCATCACAAGAGAGTAGAGGGGGAGAAACATCATAAGATCCAACTACAATAGCAAAGCTCGGGATACATCAAGATCGTGCCATAGAGGGAACACGAGAGAGAGAGAGATCAAACACATAGCTACTGGTACATACCCTCAGCCCCGAGGGTGAACTACTCCCTCCTCTTCATGGATAGCGTCGGGATGATGAAGATGGCCTCCGGTGATGGTATCCCCCTCCGGCAGGGTGCCGGAACAGGGTCCTGGTTGGTTTTTGGTGGCTACAGAGGCTTGCGGCGGCGGAACTCCTGATCTAGGTTCTGTTCTGGAAGTTTTAGGGTACGTGAGTATATATGGCTGCAGGGGGTACGTCGGTGGAGCTACGGGGGCCCCACGAGGCAGGGGGTGCGCCCAGGGGGGGGCGCCCCCCACCCTCGTGAGCACCTCCCGTATCTCCTGACGTGCACTCCAAGTCCATCAGGTGGCTTTCCTTCTAAAAATAACTTCTCCAGTTGATTTCGTTCCGTTTTGACTCCGTCTGATATTCCTTTTCCTCGAAACACTGAAATAGGCATAAAACAGCAAATCTGGGCTGGGCCTCCGGTTAATAGGTTAGTCCCAAAAATAATATAAAAGTGGAAAATAAAGCCCATAATCATTCAAAACACATAGTAATATAGCATGAATGCTTCATCAATTATAGATACGTTGGAGATGTATCAGCATCCCCAAGCTTAATTCCTACTCGTCCTCGAGTAGGTAAATGATAAAAGAAAGAATTTATGAAGTGTGAATGCTAGAGGTGCACAAGTTTGATCAATGATAATTTCAATCACCTTTTCTAGCATGATAATATGTCATAACAGTAGTTCATCTCATAAAACTTTTCATGAGCTACTAACAAGCAATTCACATGTCAAAGCATAGACCGTAAACATTCTTGAAAACTAGAAAACTTCATTCTTAGTCATCAAAACAATTGCAATTCATCTTATTTTCAGGAATAGCAAACTCCACATACTCAACTATCATATAGTCTTCTACAATTGCTAACACTCACGCAATACTTGTGGTTATGAAGTTTTAATCAGACACAGAGAAAGATTGGGGCTTATAATGTTGTCTCCAAACGTATTCACCTTTGGGTGATGTCAACAATAATAGTTCATGCTAACGTACATCCAATTGGATATATATATATATCAGGATCACCCCACCACGAAGTGCTTGCCAAAGGATAAAATGAAAAAGGGAAAGGTGAAGATCACCTTGACTCTTGCATAAAGTAAAAGATAGGCCCTTCGCAGAGGGAAGCAGGGATTTGCAGAGGTGCCAGAGCTCGATTTTGAAATAGAGATAAATAATTTTAAGAGGTATGATCTCATTGTCAACATAACAACCAAGAGTTCCCAATATCTTCCATACTACATACATTATAGGCGGTTCCCACGCAGAATGGTAAAAGTTTATACTCTCCCAACCACCAACAAGCATCAATCCATGGCTTGCTCGAAACAACGAGTGCCTCCAACTAACAACAATCCTGGGGGAGTTTTGTTTAATTATTTTGATTTGCTTTGATCTTTTTGGATCATGGGACTGGGCATCCCGGTTAACGCCACTTTCTCGTGAATGAAGAGCGGAGTCGAATCCTCTTGAGAATAACCCACCTAGCATGGAAGACACTGACAGCCCCTAGTTGCTACATGAGCAATTCGGGCATACAAAGCAGATTATAATTTGAAGGTTTAGAGTTTGGGACATGCAAATTTACTTGGAACGGCAGGTAAATACCACATATAGGTAGGTATGGTGGACACTCATGGGAAAAACTTGGTTCAAGGAATTTGGATGCACAAGCAGTATTCCCGCTTAGTACAGAAATTTAGGCTAGCAAGGGGAGAAAGGCAAGCTCAACATGTTTTAATGATCCATGACAATATACTTTAACTGAGATGCGAGAAAACATAACCCATTACGTTGTCTTCCTTGTCCAACATCAACTCTTTAGCATGTCATACTTAATGAGTGCTCACAATTATAAAAGATGTCTATGATAATAAATTTATATGTGAAATCTCCCTTCCTTCAATATTCTTTCATGAATTGTTCAAATGACCAATACAATGCTTGCCAATCGTCAATAAATTTACAACCTCTACTTCTTAGATGTGAAGTCATTACTCCCCATGGGATAAGCAAATGAAACATATATAATTTCAGATTTATGACAATCAATTCATTCAACAATTTACTCATAGGATATAAGTGAAGCACACGAGTAAATGACAAACTACTCAAAAAGATATAAGTGAAGACCAATGAGTAGCTAAATAATCATGTAACTATGTGAAGACTCTCCCTCATAAAAGAATTTCAGATCTTGGTATTGTATTCAAGCAGCAAGCAAAACAAAATAAAATGACATTGCAAGGATAGCACAACTCATGTGAAGAAGCAAAAACTTAGGTTCAACCGATACTAACCGATGATTGCCGAAGAAGAAAGGTGGGATGCCTACCGGGGCATCCCCAAGCTTAGATGCTTGAGACTTCTTGAAATATTATTTTGGGGTGCCTTGGGCGTCCCCAAGCTTGAACTTTTGTGTCTCCTTAATTCCTCTCATATCATGGTTTCTCTTTTTATCAAAAGCTTCATTCACAACAAACTCAACAAGAACTCGTGAGATAGGTTAGTATAAGCCAATGCAAAACCTTATTATATTCTACTGTAAAAAATCACTAAAATTATTATTCAACATTAAATACTAAATGCCTCTGAATATTTAATACTCCTATCCTCAAATAAAATAATTAAACAAGCAAACATACGCAAACAATGCAAACATAACAGCAATCTGCTAAAACAGTACAGTCTGTAAAGAATGCAAGAGTATCAATACTTCCCTGACCCCAAAAATTATGAGCTAAAATTCCCACTATAATAAATTTATCAGAGCTTAATATGCAAAAAGATTCAATGTTTGTCACATCCCTAGCTTCTGGTAATGCTCTAGGCTAGCTTCATGTGTGCATCATGTCTATTTTTTCGAAACTTGAATTGAGGAATTTTGGAAGCCTCAAAAACTTAAATAAAAGAGGGGCAAAGAACCCTGGAAAATGCATTCAATGTTTCCAAAATGGCCTTAAATAATGTTGGTTATATTTTGGCAAGGGTTTTGCACCAAACCAAAAATAATGAACATTTTTTAGGAATATTTTGAGCACTGAATTTAAATCATTACTTTATTTGCATTTGGAACTATATTCATAATTTATATAGAATATATTTCCAAATACCCTGAAACATTTTTATGTGCTTTTGGAAAAGTCCATTAAGCAGCATAAATATTTTCAGAGGAGTTTTTGGCATTGTTTGAATTATTTTAAATTCAAAACAGTGGCAAAAGATTAAATAAAAACAAAACAGAAGAAAAAAATAAAAAGAACAGAGCCTACCCGGCCTCACCCGTGCAGCCCACCAGAGCCGGCCCAGCTCCTGTGCTGGTCCAGCACTGTGTGGCCCAGCCCACCTCCTCCTCCCTGTCGCCTTCCTCCTCGCGCCAGTAGGCAGAGGAGGGACACGGCGCGCGCGCCCGAGCTCGCCACGCCACCACCCTGCTCGTCTGCATCGCCTGGCCACCGCGACGCCGCGCGTCATCTCCTCGGCGCCGCCCCGACCCCCTGGACCCCCTCGCTCTCTCCCTCTCCCTTGTTTCTCTCCTCTGCTTCCTCTCTCTCACTCGCCCGAGCGCAGCCGCAGCCGCGCCACCGTAACGCCGCGGCCACCGTCTCCCCCTCGACCCCTCGCTGTGCTTGCGAGCTCCGCCTCGACCCCCTCTTCCTCCCCACCGATCCACGGCCCTCCGGAAGCCCTGCATCGCCGCCCACGTCGCCGTTCCCCTCCTCGGCCACCGGAGATCGTCGCCGTCGATTCGCTGCACTCCGGCCGCCCCCGAGCCCACTAACCCTCCCTACAGCTCCGCGGTGAGCCTCCGTGCAGAACCCCTCTCTCTCCCCTCGCGTTTGCGAGCTCTAGGCCATAGCTCCGCTGCGGCCGAACTCCGGCCGCCGCTGACCTCGTCACCGCCGTCACTACAGCCGCTTGAGCTCGTCTCGGAGCGTGTCACCGCACTCAGGAAGCCACCAGGAGCCTAACGCATATCCTAACTCGCCCTCCCGTGCACCACAGCGCCAACCCCGCACTCACCGAACTCCGGCGCCGCCGCGAGCTCGATTCCGGCGAGCCCATTCGACCTCAGCCCCTCCCGTTTGCCTAGATGGATGCGGCTGAGCGCCAGCTACACGTAGATGATCGCTGCCGCTGTTTTGGTCGCCGGAGGAGGAATTCCGACCCCCTCCGCCGTCTTTGGCTCCGTCGGCGACGAGCCGCGGGTCAACTCCGGCGAGTTGACTCGGGGTTTGACCCCCCTGACGTGTGGGCCCAGGCGCCTGCTTGATTAGTGTTAGATTAGTTAGCACTAATTAACCTAGCTAATTAGGTAGGCCACTGACATGCGGGCCCCGCCCGGCTAACTAAGTTAGTTAGGGCTAACTAACTTGGTTAGTTGACTGGGTCACTGACCAGTGGACCCCACTGGTCAGGTTTGACCTGGTCGACGCCTTTGACCTGCTGACGTCACCCCGGCGTCATGCTGACGCAATATTCCTTTTCTGGAATTTAGTTTATTTTATAAATAATCAGGAAATTCCAGAAAACACATTAGTGCATTAGCCCAAAACACATTCATTTTGCCATGTCATGATCATGCATCATATTGTACATTGCATTGATTGTGTTCCCTTCTGTGTGCCGGTATTTGTCCCCTCTCGATAGACGTGATACCGATGATGTGATCGTTGACACTGATGAAGACTCAATGCTATCTTCAGAAGTGCCAGGCAAGCAAAACCCCCTTGTTCATTCCGATACAATCCCACTCTCTCGCTCCTACTCTCTTTTACTGCATTAGGACAACACCGATTCAACTGTTACATGCTGCGGTAGTTGAACCCCTTTATCCTCTGCATGACCTGTCATTGCCACAGTAAATAGATGAAACCCACTAGCATGAGTAGGAGTTGTTTGAGCCCTGTTGTGCCTACTCATTCTTGCTTGTTGTCATGCCTGCTACTGCTTAGAGTTGTGTCAGGTCTGATTCATCGGGAATGGATCAGAGGTGTGTGAACATGTCCTACCATTGAGAGCTAAGTGTGTGAACACGATTTGGTAAAGGTAGCGGTGAGGGGCCATGTAGGAGTACATGGTGGGTTGTCTCATTGAAGCCGTCCTTAGGAACTGAGTTCTGTGTTTGTGATCCATGACTCAGCTACTACCATACATTGGGCCCTGAAATATGACCCCGCTCGACTTCTTATTCACCCTTGTCCTCTGTCCAGGAGTTGCAAGTAGTTTCTGGTGTTTGTAGTATGCTGGAGGCCGTGGACAGCGCTGACCGTAGGGGTGGGCTGTGATGCGGTAGGCATGTGGCCGGGTATACCGGGCGCCCGTTTGGTGTCACGGAACCCTGTTCACATCGTTTGGGGCTGTGAGCGAAACTCCGGCCGGATCTCCTCATGGATGGAACCCGAATAGGCGATAAACCTGGACTAGAGACTTGAGTGTTTAGGTAGGTCGTGGTCTACACCCACGTCGGCTTTCGCTTGAAGTCTGCCGAGCACATGTCGTGTGCAGACGCTAAGTGGTGGAAACATGTATGAAGAAGTACACCCCTGCAGGGTTAACATCATCTATTCGAATAGCCGTGTCCGCGGTAAAGGACTTCTGGGTTGCTTATATCAGTTCATAGACAAGTGAAAGTGGATACTCTAAAATACGCAAGATAAGCGTGAGTGCTATGGATGGCGTTCTCGTAGGGAGACGGGAGCGATTCCATAGTGGTGTATTGATATGGTGAATATGTGGACTCGTGTGCGCCACCTCAAAAGAGTTACTTGCAGTCGTAGTCTAGGTTAGCCATCGAGTCAAAGCTGGCTTCCTGCAGTTAAACTCCTCCACCCCCTTGTTGATAATGATGCATATGTAGATAGTTCTGATGTAAGTCTTGCTGGGTACATTTGTACTCACGTTTGCCTATTTTATGCTTTTGCAGAGAGATTTCAGTCTCACTAGTAGTTCCGCTTGGACTTCGACGTTTAGCTTGATACCTCAGCTACGATCTTGTGCCTCGGCAGGATTGGTAAATAGTCAGGCTTCTCAGCCCTTTTCGTTTATAGATGTCTGTACTAAGACATGATAGCTTCCGCTTGTGCTTTGACTTGTATGCTCTGATTGTTGGGTCATGAGACCCCTGTTTGTAATATCTCGCTCCTCGGAGCCTATTGATTAAATACTTGAGTTATAGAGTCATGTTGTGATGCCATGTTGTATTTGCACATATCGAGCATATTGTGTGTATGTTATTGAAATGCTTGGTATGTGTGGGATCTGACTATCTAGTTGTTTATCCTTAGTAGCCTCTCTTACCGGGAAATGTCTCCTAGTGTTTCCACTGAGCCATGGTAGCTTGCTACTGCTCCGGAACACTTAGGCTGGCCGGCATGTGTCCTTCTTCGTTCCTGTGTCTGTCCTTTCGGGGAAATGTCACGCGATGAATACCGGAGTCCTGTTAGCCCGCTACAGCCCGGTTCACCGGAGTCCTGCTAGCCCAGTGCTACAGCCTGGATTCACTCGCTGATGACCGACACGTTCGATGCTGGGTCATGGATGCCTGTCCCTGTAAGTTAGTGCCACTTTGGGTTCACGACTAGCCATGTCAGCCCGGGTTCTTTGTCATATGGATGCTAGCGACACTATCATATACGTGAGCCAAAAGGCTCAAACGGTCCCGGGCCAGGTAAGGTGGCACCCGTGGGAATACCGTGCGTGAGGCCGCAAAGTGATATGATGTGTTACATGCTAGATCGGTGTGGCATTGAGCCGGGGTCCTGACAGCGTTGGTATCAGAGCTTGACTGCCTATAGGATTACCAAGCCAAACTGGTCGAAGTTGAGTCTAGAAATTCTTTAGTTATATAAGGGAATTGATTGTGGGATGGAACGTAAGGCTCTTTTTACTCCTTATACCTTATGGCCTTCTGATCTAAGTCATCATCTCCTCCTCTACGGGGATTAAGAACTAGGCTTTCTCTTCTTTCTATCAGGATCACGTGTTACTAATCCGCAGACTTATAAGATTGTTGGATTTAAGTCTCAGTTCAGTTCCTACTACTTCTGTATGTTAATTATTGATCTCGAGACCTTGATATTGTGCTTCTGAGTGGTTATGCCACCATTTTTGTGAATGTCTCAAATCTTTTCTGAGCATTTACAGCCGTTATGCTGTCCGAGTCATTCCAGGTTTCTAAGTAGTCTGATGCATTTGCAAATCCTTTCTTCCCGTTTCAATGTTCCCATGGGCCA
This sequence comes from Triticum aestivum, assembly GCF_018294505.1. Classification (NCBI taxonomy): domain Eukaryota; kingdom Viridiplantae; phylum Streptophyta; class Magnoliopsida; order Poales; family Poaceae; genus Triticum; species Triticum aestivum. The sequence continues at coordinate 115,588,263 of NC_057795.1, read as the reverse complement.
GATTAACCACACTAATCAGTGAGTTGAGGTACTCCGTTACCTTGACATATATGTTGGAGATATTATTATGACCCTAGGTGTCTTAGGGGATCATCTAGTAATTTAGCCATGATTTGTGTTCCCAGTGTGATGATTCTGGCCATCATTCTCGAAAGCATCCCGTGATGCTACTTAGTAATAGGTATTCTATTCCTGGGTTCTTGAACCCGAGATTCACTCTACCTACTTCATGTTGATAGTAATTGCTAGTGCCTTTAGGATATTAGTAACTTTGCGATAGTCCTCGAGGTCCGTGGTATTTCCTTCTTCCAAATACTATGGACCGCTTATGGCAGATGTTTATTGGATCAAAGATCACAATTAGAGTACTCTTGAGGAGATCTCCATTTATAAATCGTGACCCTGCCAGTCTTACCTCTCTGCATGGGTTATCTGGAAGAAATGTTGATCTCGCTCGACATACTAATCTATGCATCCACAACTCAGAAAATTATATGTTCCTTTGAGTTGTCCCTCTTTAGTTGTCTACTGACCTTCGTCTATCAATTGATAGTCAAGAGTATGCGTGCATTCGTTTATCGATGCCTATTACTCTTGTGGTCCGTCAAGCCATTCTATCGCGGAATGATAGGAGAAACAAACTCCAGTACCTCTTTCATATCTAGGATTGGGTCAAAGCAATTGTGCTCCGCAGATCAAAATGCCAGCCCAGCTTTTGATTATGTTCTACCCTGAAGTATTACCGTCTTTATGTCAGGATTTTCATGAGGATTGCACCGGCTCTTGTGAACTCTTGATGTAGTGATACTTCTCGCCATCATTATTCATTCCTCGGTCCTCGTGTTGATGCAACCGGAATACCGACAAATGAAATGTGATGTGTGAAATCAATAAGCCTAGCAACCTCGTTGCTGGGTAGTTAAAGGACACTAATTTCATTCTTAGTGTGTTGGTTATTGAATCATCATTCTAAGATTGATCGTGCTACCTAGTCCATTCTCCTAGCTCACTCCTCGATCGATGAGTTAGGATTATTTCAAATCCTTGCTCTATTGATCATATCATCTTGCCCTGAAAAGCAAGATTGTTCTCGAGCTTAGTAACATACCGGTGGTTCGTGATTTTCTGAATATCTTCTCAGAAGTATTACCAGGTTGTCCCCTGACCGCTATGTTGAGTTCGTGATCAAGTTGGTTTATTCCTGTAAACCACCCCTTCTCCAAGAATCCGTGTTGGATACCCCGAGCTAGTTGAATAAGCTAAACAACAACTTGGAGAGTTGGAAGATAGAAGCTTGTCCGATATAGTTCATTATAAGGGATGTCTTGTATGTATGTTGAAGAAAGTTGATATCTTCATCGATTGGTCCTTGTGATCAGTTGCTGGACCTATTGTCTTATCAATCCTTTGATTTGAGTGTGGGCTATCGTCAAATCAAATCAGTACCAACGATGCTCGTAATGTTGTCTTATTCGTGGTTGATCCCTCGAGCATGTACCATTACATCTTTGGTCTGACCAATGCTATCACCGTGTTCACTTAACTATGGAATTCCTTTTAAAAGGAAACCTAGATGAATTGTTGTTGAGCCCATTGGCAACATCCTTATCTCCTCCATGATTTGTTGAACATTAAGCTAGTGTTGGAAACTTTTGAAAGCATTTCTTCATGCTAGTTCATGAAGCATATGTTCGGATGTAAGAAGTGACTTCCTCCAGTTCATGTGCATTTGATGCAAGTTGCCGCCGTGGATTCGAGAAAGTCAATGTTGTTTCCTTTGGAATCATCCCAAATCAGTCATGCATACGTGCGAAGTATTCTGTGGTTCGGAGACTTGCAACCTCCATTCTATATGGGTCCCTAGCACACCAAGCCACTGATTGATTTGTTCAAGGTTAATAAGTACTAAGTGCTAGTCCCGAAGGTACCAGACGGATTTGTACAAAACTTCGATATCCTCGTTGATGGTTCCCCCTCCTGAACTCGATAGTGTTTTATTATAAGACTACTTTGTGGTCATGCTTGTCTGGAACAATGTGTTCACATGTTTGTAGCAGCACCAGCTCATGTTTTGGAGCTTGCTATCGTAGTTCATTTCCCGAGAATCTCGCAACGTCATCTCGTCGATTTGTGTTGCAAACTTTCATTTTTCTTCCTAGACTCGACGGGTCTGGAATATTCTGACACCAACCAGATCTGAATCTCAGGCAGATATGATGGTTGGAACATTTCCCCAAGAACTATAATATTGGTTCCTCGATAACTGGTAAAGTGGATGTCGTGGCCAGCACCACTCAGCCGAAAGACCTATTATTGTAGTATCTTGATTGAAGAAGTTGGCCACCTCCCCATAAGGATTTCGTAGGATTTACCTCCGCAACTGTTCCTTATGGATTCTATTGCTCCCGAAGTCCGACCTTTTACTTGATGTTCTAGTTATCAAACCATATCTATGAATGGGATACACTAGCACATCAAGGAGAACATTAGAAGCGGAGTGCTAAATGTCTCTCGGTCGATCATCCAGATTTTATTTCCTTGGCCTCGCTAAGGTGAAATCTGAGAAGGTGTTATCTTCCTTTGCATCTGCATCCTCCATCACCATTCATCATGGTAGTAAGTTGTGTTACCGGACCCTTGACACGGATGTTGGTAAAACCTTGATGATTATGGAATTGCTCAAGTTCTTGAGAGCACGCACAAGCGCTAGGTATTATCGCCGGCACTAACCGGGATTGCTCCTAGTCTCATCGGTTATGCTATAACCACTCCAACAGTGAATTCACTCTTTATTGTTGGGTTCTTCCCCAGTTACCAGAATCATTCCTAGCATTTGCATTTTGTTCCTAGCTTGCACCGCCAATGTGCCATTCTACCATGGGTCTCTTCCATTTCCGGTGGCAAGCAAAATCATCCATTACGTTGTCTTCAACAAGGTAATCCACATCATCCAAGTCCGAGTATGCCATTCTACCGACCCCCTCCAAACGATCGCTCGAGAATTGCCTTAGGCTGGTTTAAAGAGTTTCAATGATCTCTGAATCAAAAGTAATTCTTTTTGCCACTTAAGGGGATATCTCTACGAGTCACCTTCCCTAAGGTGTATCGTTATGGTATCATGGCAACTCAACTCCTCGCTACGTTGACAATCGATTACCACCTTCTTAAGCGTGAAATTGTGGTCTACCTAGTGAACCTTCTGTTGGAAATATGCCCTAGAGGCAATAATAAAAGTATTATTATTATATTTCCTTGTTCATGATAATTGTCTTTTATTCATGCTATAACTGTATTATCCGGAAATCGTAATACACGTGTGAATATATAGACCACAATATGTCCCTAGTGAGCCTCTAGTTGACTAGCTCGTTGTGATCAACAGATAGTCATGGTTTCCTGGCTATGGACATTGGATGTCGTTGATAACGGGATCACATCATTAGGAGAATGATGTGATGGACAAGACCCAATCCTAAGACTAGCACAAAAGATCGTGTAGTTCATTTGCTAGAGCTTTGCCAATGTCAAGTATCTCTTCCTTTGACCATGAGATCGTGTAACTCCTGGATACCGTAGGAGTGCTTTGGGTGTATCAAACGTCACAACGTAACTGGGTGACTATAAAGGTGCACTACAGGTATCTCTGAAAGTATCTATTGTTTTATGCGGATCGAGACTGGGATTTGTCACTCCGTGTAAACGGAGAGGTATCTCTGGGCCCACTCGGTAGGACATCATCATATGCGCAATGTGACCAAGGATTTGATCACGGGATGATGTGTTACGGAACGAGTAAAGTGACTTGCCGATAACGAGATTGAACAAGGTATTTGATACCGACGATCGAATCTCGGGCAAGTAAAATACCGCTAGACAAAGGGAATTGAATACGGGATCGATTGAGTCCTTGACATCGTGGTTCATCCGATGAGATCATCGTGGAACATGTGGGAGCCATCATGGGTATCCAGATCCCGCTGTTGGTTATTGACCGGAGAACGTCTCGGTCATGTCTGCATGTCTCCCGAACCCGTAGGGTCTACACACTTAAGGTTCGATGACGCTAGGGTTATAAAGGAAGCTTGTATGTGGTTACCGAATGTTGTTCGGAGTCTCGGATGAGATCCCGGACGTCACGAGGAGTTCCGGAATGGTCCGGAGGTAAAGATTTATATATAGGAAGTCCTGTTTCGGCCATCGGGACAAGTTTCGGGGTCATCGGTATTGTACCGGGACCACCGGAAGGGTCCCGGGGGCCCACCGGGTGGGGCCACCTGCCCCGGGGGGCCACATGGGCTGTAGGGGGTGCGCCTTGGCCTTCATGGGCCAAGGGCACCAGCCCCAAGAGGCCCATGCGCAAGGAAACTTGGAGAGGGAAGAGTCCTCAAGGGGGAAGGCACCTCCGAGGTGCCTTGGGGAGGATGGACTCCTCCCCATCCTTAGCCGCACCCCTTCCTTGGAGGAGGGGGCAAGGCTGCGCCCTCCCCCTCTCCCTTGGCCCTATATATAGTGGGGAAAAGGAGGAGCAATCAGACCTAAGGCCTTTGGTTGCCTCCCTCTCCCTCCCGTGACACATCTCCTCTCCCGTAGGTGCTCGGCGAAGCCCTGCAGGATTGCCACGCTCCTCCACCACCACCACGCCGTTGTGCTGCTGTTGGATGGAGTCTTCCTCAACCTCTCCTTCTCTCCTTGCTGGATCAAGGCGTGGGAGACGTCACCGGGCTGTACGTGTGTTGAACGCGGAGGTGCCGTCCGTTCGGCACTTGGTCATCGGTGATCTGAATCACGACGAGTACGACTCCATCAACCCCGTTCACTTGAACGCTTCCGCTTAGCGATCTACAAGGGTATGTAGATGCACTCCCCTTTCTACTCGTTGCTGGTCTCTCCATAGATAGATCTTGGTGTTGCGTAGGAAAATTTTTGAATTTCTGCTACGTTCCCCAACACCTTCGTCATCTGTCTCACTCCATTTCTTCAGATCTGTGCTTCGTCTCCCAGCTCAAGAGATGTTGCTATGTCTCATTCCGTGAGTTGTTCGATCTTCGAGAAGATCGACCCTTCTAGAGTCTCCTTCCCTCCAGGTCATGTTGGCAGGATTTCTCAGAGCAAGACGACAAGGCAAAGATGGTGTTCGAATCAACGTTCCTATGAAGTGCAACCTGGATCGTGAAGATTGTACTAGTTGCGTTCCCCTTTCACCTTACCCTACGCTTGAATCTCGAGACGAGATTCTTGTTTAGTGGGGGTGAGTTGTCACATCCCTAGCTTCTGGTAATGCTCTAGGCTAGCTTCATGTGTGCATCATGTCTATTTTTTCGAAACTTGAATTGAGGAATTTTGGAAGCCTCAAAAACTTAAATAAAAGAGGGGCAAAGAACCCTGGAAAATGCATTCAATGTTTCCAAAATGGCCTTAAATAATGTTGGTTATATTTTGGCAAGGGTTTTGCACCAAACCAAAAATAATGAACATTTTTTAGGAATATTTTGAGCACTGAATTTAAATCATTACTTTATTTGCATTTGGAACTATATTCATAATTTATATAGAATATATTTCCAAATACCCTGAAACATTTTTATGTGCTTTTGGAAAAGTCCATTAAGCAGCATAAATATTTTCAGAGGAGTTTTTGGCATTGTTTGAATTATTTTAAATTCAAAACAGTGGCAAAAGATTAAATAAAAACAAAACAGAAGAAAAAAATAAAAATAACAGAGCCTACCCGGCCTCACCCGTGCAGCCCACCAGAGCCGGCCCAGCTCCTGTGCTGGTCCAGCACTGTGTGGCCCAGCCCACCTCCTCCTCCCTGTCGCCTTCCTCCTCGCGCCAGTAGGCAGAGGAGGGACACGGCGCGCGCGCCCGAGCTCGCCACGCCACCACCCTGCTCGTCTGCATCGCCTGGCCACCGCGACGCCGCGCGTCATCTCCTCGGCGCCGCCCCGACCCCCTGGCCCCCCTCGCTCTCTCCCTCTCCCTTGTTTCTCTCCTCTGCTTCCTCTCTCTCACTCGCCCGAGCGCAGCCGCAGCCGCGCCACCGTAACGCCGCGGCCACCGTCTCCCCCTCGACCCCTCGCTGTGCTTGCGAGCTCCGCCTCGACCCCCTCTTCCTCCCCACCGATCCACGGCCCTCCGGAAGCCCTGCATCGCCGCCCACGTCGCCGTTCCCCTCCTCGGCCACCGGAGATCGTCGCCGTCGATTCGCTGCACTCCGGCCGCCCCCGAGCCCACTAACCCTCCCTACAGCTCCGCGGTGAGCCTCCGTGCAGAACCCCTCTCTCTCCCCTCGCGTTTGCGAGCTCTAGGCCATAGCTCCGCCGCGGCCGAACTCTGGCCGCCGCTGACCTCGTCACCGCCGTCACTACAGCCGCTTGAGCTCGTCTCGGAGCGTGTCACCGCACTCAGGAAGCCACCAGGAGCCTAACGCATATCCTAACTCGCCCTCCCGTGCACCACAGCGCCAACCCCGCACTCACCGAACTCCGGCGCCGCCACGAGCTCGATTCCGGCGAGCCCGTTCGACCTCAGCCCCTCCCGTTTGCCTAGATGGATGCGGCTGAGCGCCAGCTACACGTAGATGATCGCTGCCGCTGTTTTGGTCGCCGGAGGAGGAATTCTGACCCCCTCCGCCGTCTCTGGCTCCGCCGGCGACGAGCCGCGGGTCAACTCCGGCGAGTTGACCCGGGGTTTGACCCCCCTGACGTGTGGGCCCAGGCGCCTGCTTGATTAGTGTTAGATTAGTTAGCACTAATTAACCTAGCTAATTAGGTAGGCCACTGACATGCGGGCCCCGCCCGGCTAACTAAGTTAGTTAGGGCTAACTAACTTGGTTAGTTGACTGGGTCACTGACCAGTGGACCCCACTGGTCAGGTTTGACCTGGTCGACGCCTTTGACCTGCTGACGTCACCCCGGCGTCATGCTGACGCAATATTCCTTTTCTGGAATTTAGTTTATTTTATAAATAATTAGGAAATTCCAGAAAATAGCTAAAACTTCAATAAATCATAGAAATTCAACCGTAACTCCAAATTAAATAATTTATATATGAAAAATTATCAGAAAAATTCAAGGAATCCATCTGTACCATTTACATGCATGCTAGAACAACTTATCACTACTGTTTAGGGCAAATGAAGTGAATGACATTTAAATATCCACATATGGAGTTTGAATTTGAATCTTGGATTCAAACCAACTTCATTTAATCTGGTTTTAGATGCATTAGCCCAAAACACATTCATTTTGCCATGTCATGATCATGCATCATATTGTACATTGCATTGATTGTGTTCCCTTCTGTGTGCCGGTATTTGTCCCCTCTCGATAGACGTGATACCGATGATGTGATCGTTGACACTGATGAAGACTCAATGTTATCTTCAGAAGTGCCAGGCAAGCAAAACCCCCTTGTTCATTCCGATACAATCCCACTCTCTTGCTCCTGCTCTCTTTTACTGCATTAGGACAACACCGATTCAACTGTTACATGCTGCGGTAGTTGAACCCCTTTATCCTCTGCATGACCTGTCATTGCCACAGTAAATAGATGAAACCCACTAGCATGAGTAGGAGTTGTTTGAGCCCTGTTGTGCCTACTCATTCTTGCTTGTTGTCATGCCTGCTACTGCTTAGAGTAGTGTCAGGTCTGATTCATCGGGAACGGATCAGAGGTGTGTGAACATGTCCTACCATTGAGAGCTAAGTGTGTGAACACGATTTGGTAAAGGTAGCGGTGAGGGGCCATGTAGGAGTACATGGTGGGTTGTCTCATTGAAGCCGTCCTTAGGAACTGGGTTCTGTGTTTGTGATCCATGACTCAGCTACTACCATACATTGGGCCCTGAAATATGACCCCACTCGACTTCTTATTCACCCTTGTCCTCTGTCCAGGAGTTGCAAGTAGTTTCTGGTGTTTGTAGTATGCTGGAGGCCGTGGACAGCGCTGACCGTAGGGGTGGGCTGTGATGCGGTAGGCACGTGGCCGGGTATACCGGGCGCCCGTTTGGTGTCACGGAACCCTGTTCACATCGTTTGGGGCTGTGAGCGAAACTCCGGCCGGATCTCCTCATGGATGGAACCCGAATAGGCGATAAACCTGGACTAGAGACTTGAGTGTTTAGGTAGGTCGTGGTCTACACCCACGTCGGCTTTCGCTTGAAGTCTGCCGAGCACATGTCGTGTGCAGACGCTAAGTGGTGGAAACATGTATGAAGAAGTACACCCCTGCAGGGTTAACATCATCTATTCGAATAGCCGTGTCCGTGGTAAAGGACTTCTGGGTTGCTTATATCAGTTCATAGACAAGTGAAAGTGGATACTCTAAAATACGCAAGATAAGTGTGAGTGCTATGGATGGCGTTCTCGTAGGGAGACGGGAGCGATTCCATAGTGGTGTATTGATATGGTGAATATGTGGACTCGTGTGCGCCACCTCAAAAGAGTTACTTGCAGTCGTAGTCTAGGTTAGCCACCGAGTCAAAGCTGGCTTGCTGCAGTTAAACTCCTCCACCCCCTTGTTGATAATGATGCATATGTAGATAGTTCTGATGTAAGTCTTGCTGGGTACATTTGTACTCACGTTTGCCTATTTTATGTTTTTGCAGAGAGATTTCAGTCTCACTAGTAGTTCCGCTTGGACTTCGACGTTTAGCTTGATACCTCAGCTACGATCTTGTGCCTCGGCAGGATTGGTAAATAGTCGGGCTTCTCAGCCCTTTTCGTTTATAGATGTCTGTACTCAGACATGATAGCTTCCGCTTGTGCTTTGACTTGTATGCTCTGATTGTTGGGTCATGAGACCCCTGTTTGTAATATCTCGCTCCTCGGAGCCTATTGATTAAATACTTGAGTTATAGAGTCATGTTGTGATGCCATGTTGTATTTGCACATATCGAGCATATTGTGTGTATGTTATTGAAATGCTTGGTATGTGTGGGATCTGACTATCTAGTTGTTTATCCTTAGTAGCCTCTCTTATCGGGAAATGTCTCCTAGTGTTTCCACTGAGCCATGGTAGCTTGCTACTGCTCCGGAACACTTAGGCTGGCCGGCATGTGTCCTTCTTCGTTCCTGTGTCTGTCCTTTCGGGGAAATGTCACGCGATGAATACCGGAGTCCTGTTAGCCCGCTACAGCCCGGTTCACCGGAGTCCTGCTAGCCCAGTGCTACAGCCTGGATTCACTCGCTGATGACCGACACGTTCGATGCTGGGTCATGGATGCCTGTCCCTGTAAGTTAGTGCCACTTTGGGTTCACGACTAGCCATGTCAGCCCGGGTTCTTTGTCATATGGATGCTAGCGACACTATCATATACGTGAGCCAAAAGGCGCAAACGGTCCCGGGCCAGGTAAGGTGGCACCCGTGGGAATACCGTGCGTGAGGCCGCAAAGTGATATGATGTGTTACATGCTAGATCGGTGTGGCATTGAGCCGGGGTCCTGACAATGTTATACCATTCCCTGACTTTTCTAGGGAATTTTTGCAACAGCAGTAAACTTTCTGTTTTCAAACAGCAACATGTATACTAGCAAAATAAGCATGGCAAAGTCTATCCTTGACTTTTTTTATTGAAACTAAAGATGCAAAACATTATTCTAACTAACAGCAAGCAAAATCTAGCAAAAGAAAATGACGCTCCAAGCAAAACACATATCATGTAGTGAATAAAAATATAGCTCCAAGTAAAGTTACCGATGAAGGAGGACGAAAGAGGGGATGCCTTCCGGGGCATCCCCAAGCTTAGGCTCTTGGTTGTTCTTGAATATTACCTTGGGGTGCCTTGGGCATCCCCAAGCTTAGGCTCTTTCCACTCCTTATTCCATAGTCCATCGAATCTTTACCCAAAACTTGAAAACTTCAACCACACAAAACTCAAAACAAAAACTCGTAAGCTCCGTTAGTATAAGAAAATAAAACCACCACTTAGGTACTGTAATGAACTCATTCTAAATTCATATTGGTGTAATATCTACTGTATTCTAACTTCTCTATGGTTCATACCACTTAATACTAGCCATAGATGCATCAAAATAAGCAAACAACACAATGAAAACAGAATCTGTCAAAAACAGAATCTGTCAAAAACAGAACAGTCTGTAGTAATCTGTATCAAACGTATACCTCTGGAACCCCAAAAATTATGAAATAAATTGCTGGACCTGATTAATTTGTATATTAAACATCTTCATAAAGACTGAACCTAAAATCACTCTCCAGTAAAATATGGCAGCTAATCTCGTGAGCGCAAAAGTTTCTGTTTTTTACAGCAAGATCACATAAACTTCACCCAAGTCTTCCCAAAGGTTCTACTTGGCACTTTATTGAAACAAAAGCCATAAAAATGATTACTACAGTAGCATAATCATGTGGACACACAAAAACAGTAAGGGTAAATATTGGGTTGTCTCCCAACAAGAGCTTTTCTTTAATGCCTTTTCTAGCTACGCATGATGATGACAATGATGCTCACATAAAAGATAAGAATTGTAACATAACGGGAGCATCATGAAGAATATGACTAGCACATTTAAGTCTAACCCACTTCCTATGCATAGGGATTTTGTGAGCAAACAACTTATGGGAACAATAATCAACTACCATAGGATGGCAAAACAAGCATAACTTCAAGATTTTAAGCATATAGGGAGGAAACTTGATATTATTGCAATTCCTACAAGCATATGTTCCTCTCTCATAATAATTTTTAGTAGCATCATGAATGAATTCAACAATATAACCAGAACCTAAAACATTCTTTTCATGATCTACAAGCATAGAAAATTTACTACTCTCCACATAAGCAAACTTCTTCTCATGAATAGTAGTGGGAGAAAACTCAACAAAATAACTATCATGTGATTGAAAATTAAGATCAAGATGACATGTTTCATGGTTATCATTATTCTTTAAAGCATACGTGTCATCACAATAATCATCATAGATAGGAGGCATGCTTTCATCATAGTAAATTTTCTCATCAAAGCTTGGGGGACAAAAAATATCATCTCCATCAAACATAGCTTCCCCAAGCTTGTGGCTTTGCATATCATTAGCATCATGGGTATTCAGGGAATTCATACTAACAACATTGCAATCATGCTCATCATTCACATATTTTATGCCAAGCATTCTATGTAATTCTTCTTCTAGCACTTGAGCACAATTTTCCTTTCCATCATTCTCACGAAAGATATTAAAAAGATGAAGCGTATGAGACAAACTTAACTCCATTTTTTTGGTAGTTTTCTTTTATAAACTAAACTAGTGATAAAACAAGAAACAAAAAGATTCGATTGCAAGATCTAAAGATATACCTTCAAGCGCTAATCTCCCCGGCAACGGCGCCAGAAAAGAGCTTGATGTCTACTACACAACCTTCTTCTTGTAGACGTTGTTGGGCCTGCAAGTGCACAGGTTTGTAGGACAGTAGCAAATTTCCCTCGAGTGGATGACCTAAGGTTTATAAATCTGTAGGAGGAGTAGGATGAAGATGGTCTCTCTCAAACAACCCTGCAACCAAATAACAAAGAGTCTCTTGTCTCCCCAACACACCCAATACAATGGCAAATTGTATAGGTGCACTAGTTCGGCGAAGAGATGAAGATACAAGTGCAAAATAGATAGTAGATATAGGTTTTTGTAATCTGAAATAATAAAAACAGCAAGGTAACAAGTGGTAAAAGTGAGAGTAAACCGTATTGCAATGATAGGAAACAAGGCCTAGGGTGCATACTTTCACTAGTGCAAATTCTCTCAACAATAATAACATAGATAGATCATATAACAAGCCCTCAACATGCAACAAAGAGTCACTCCAAAGCCACTAATAGCGGAGAACAAACGTAGAGATTATGGTAGGGTACGAAACCACCTCAAAGTTATTCTTTCGGATCAATCTATAAAAGAGTTCGTACTAGAATAACACCTTAAGACACAAATCAACCAAAACCCTAGTGTCACCTAGATACTCCATTGTCACCTCAAGTATCCGTGGGCATAAAAGTACTTCAAAGAGTGCCCCAAAGCTACTACCAGAGAGTCAAGAACGTGTGCCAACCCCTATGCATAGGTTCCCAATGTCACGAAACCCGCAAGTTCATCACCAAAACATACATCAAGTGGATCGCAAGACATACATCAAGTGTTCTCATAAAAGACTCAATCCGATAAGATAACTTCAAAGGGGAAACTCAACTCATCACAAGAGAGTATAGGGGGAGAAACATCATAAGATCCAACTACAATAGCAAAGCTCGGGATACATCAAGATCGTGCCATAGAGGGAACACAAGAGAGAACACGAGAGAGAGAGAGAGATCAAACACATAGCTACTGGTACATACCCTCAGCCCCGAGGGTGAACTACTCCCTCCTCATCATGGATAGCGTTGGAATGATGAAGATGGCCTCCGGTGATGGGATCCCCCTCCGGCAGGGTGCCGGAACAGGGTCCTGATTGGTTTTTGGTGGCTACAGAGGCTTGCGGCGGCGGAACTCCCGATCTAGGTTCTGTTCTGGAAGTTTTAGGGTATGTGAGTATATATCGGTGCATGGGGTACGTCGATGGAGCTACGGGGGCCCCACGAGGCAGGGGGCGCGCCCCCCACCCTCGTGAGCACCTCCCATATCTCCTGACGTGCACTCCAAGTCCATCGGGTGGCTTTCCTTCCAAAAATAACTTCTCTAGTTGATTTCGTTCCATTTTGACTCCGTCTGATATTCCTTTTCCTCGAAACACTGAAATAGGCATAAAACAACAGATCTGGGCTGAGCGTCCGGTTAATAGGTTAGTCCCAAAAATAATATAAAAGTGGAAAATAAAGCCCATAATCATTCAAAACACATAGTAATATAGCATGAATGCTTCATAAATTATAGATACGTTGGAGACCTATCAACAGATTACCTACGTGTGTTCTTAATATGAAAACTCCTATTGAGCTTCTCTTGGATGAAATTCCTGACTACACCTTTTTCAAGGTATTCGGGTGTGCTTGTTGGCCTCATCTTCGTCCTTATAATGATCGCAAACTTGAGTTTCGCTCCAAAAAGTGTGTGTTCTTGGGGTATAGTTCTCTCCATAAAGGCTACAAGTGTCTCCATGTCCCAACTAATCGAGTCTACATATCTCGGGATATTGTTTTCGATGAAAATGTCTTCCCTTTTTCTGCCATGCCTCAGTCATCCACCACAACATCATCTATGCATTCATCTCCTCTTACGCCTGGCCAATTTGAAGATGTTGCATATTCGCCTATGTGGTTACCTAATCATGGTGCAGGAACTAGACGTGGAGCTCGCCTAGAACTTCTCCCTGACGGACCTACTATGTCGCCCATGGCGCACGTAGATCGGCCGGTGCATGTGCATGCACCGCCTCCCGCCCTCGACCCCGCCTCGGGAGCCTCGTCTACCACTGGGCCGGAGCCTGCATCGGCTCCTATGGCTGGGCGGAGCCCGTGATGGAGCGGCCTACGTTGCCGCTTCCTCGCCTGGCCTCCCCTCCATTGTCACCCCCGCCATCTGCGCGGGCGTCGCTACCACCACTACAAAAAAAATACAGTTCCGTGATGATACGTGTTTGTCACAGTAGGTCGCGTTTTTTGTCATGCATGTACACCCATGATGATTTTATGACAGAATCAAGATAGTCATACCTGTGTTGTCGTAGAAGTGTTCCATGACATTACCAAAATTATCATCACGGAAGTGTCCACTTCCATGACGATAAATCGCACGTCACGGAAGTGCTTTCATCAAGGGTGACCGACACGTTGCATCCATTGTAACGAAACGCCTTTAAGCTATCGGGTCGGGTTTTGGATCCGATAACCCGTTAACAGCCCCGACCAATGGGGATTTTCCACGTGTAAAATCATCATTGGCTGGAGGAGACACGTGTCAGGTCCGCGTTGGCACAGGTGTCACTCATCCAATGGGCGAGACGCGCCTATGATATGTTGACACGTGGACCGGCCCATCAAGTTTAAATGGGCCGGCCCAACTAAAGGCCCACAAGATTTTGCGGACCATAATGGGCCGGCCCAGCTAAAGGCCCACGAGATTTTGGGGACCATAATGGGCTGGCCCAGCTAAAGGCCCACAAGATTTTGCGGGCCATAATGGGCCGGCCCAGGTAAAGGCCCACAAGATTTTTGTGTGCCATAATGGGCCGGCCCAGGTAAAGGCCCACAAGATTCTTGCCGATCATAATGGGCCGGCCCTGCTAAAGGCCCACGAGATTTCGCCGACATTAATGGGCCGGCCCAGCTGTAGGCCCACAAGATTTTGAGGACCCTAGTAGGCCGGCCCATTAACTGGCTGCCATGTTTCGGGCCAAATGCCGGCCCATATTTGATCCGGTCCATTAATGGCCTGCCACGTTCCGGGCCTAATAATGGCCCATATGAGATCCGGCCCGTTAAAAGCCTACCACGTTCTGGGCCAAATTACGGCCCAGATTAGGTCCGACCCTTTAAGAGGCTTTGGGCTAAATTATGGCCCATATCAGATTCGGCCCGTCAACTGGACGCTATGCTTTTGGGCCCACTTGCTAAAGGCCCATTTATTAATTCAGCCTGATATTAGTTTCGGCCTGTTAAGGGCCCGTTTAACATTTCGGCCCTATATTAATTTCGGCCTGTTAAAAGCCCGTCATATAGTTGGGCCTAACTACGGCCCGGTTTGCATCCGGCCTGCTCGCAGCCGATATCTGATTGGGCCAAACAAGGACCGAGACAATTTTGGCCTGTTAAAAGCCCGTGATTTGATTCGCACAATCATGGGCCGGGGTCCATTTCGGGCTGCTGCCGGCCCGTGAGCTGTTCGGCACGTTTCAGGCCCAACCTACTTCTCAGCCTCCTAAAAGCCCATTGAGTTTCTTGCGAAATGAGGGCTGGGGGTTACTCGGCCTATGAAAGGCCCTTATCTACTAGTGGGCCAGTTTTTGCCGTTTAACGGACCAAGATGACGGGGCCCATGATGCGGATCATACATCGTGATTGCATGACGGCCCGATTATGTACCGTAATTTTACGGTTTGGCCGGTTTACTGCGAAGACAGTATATATATACAGTAAAATAACTGCAGCATCGTGAATAAGAAAAAACCTAGACTATACAATAAAGAAATTACGGCATATTACATCCACTGGGCATCAAAGTTCGCCACTATGATAATAAAGCACAAGCAGACAGCAGATTACATACACTGGGCATCAAAGATCGCCACCAGTGCAAATAAACACGCCGACAAAATAATATACAAAACCGACAGCACTTCAATAGAGTTCAAGAAAGGTTAGCCCTGCTGGGGAGCTGCAGCGCAAGCAGCTGAGCAAGATGATGAGACTGCGCTTGTTCAACACTTATATCTTCCTCACTCTGAAAGATAAACAAGCAGACAAATGACAGGTTTTGCACATAAAAGTATCAGTGCTGAAAATTCATCACATTTCTTACTGACGAATAAAGTGACACAGTTTAAAATTGCATTAACACAATATGGTATTGTTCAGGTCAAGACATGGCAGGAAATGACATTGTGAAGGAGTTGGCAGCTTCACGACACCACTGGATTACAGATCAAGAACTCATAAGTATCAATGGTTAGTGTGCTGTCAATTTATCCCATTTCAGAATGGCAAATAAAGAGACGGTTTAAATAATAGTAGAATGATATGACATTGTTCATAGTTAAGACATTACAGAATATGACATTGTGTTGCAGTGGGTAGGTTCACCACCCTACTGGATTACGGATGAAGAACAGAAGCATACATGCAGTGCAAAAGAAGATCACTTGCTCTGTATAGTTTAATTTACATGGTATGAAGAAGGAACTTGGTTGTACAACTGAAAACTTAAATTGAGAAGGACAAACTTTTGTTTATGAACTACATAATAAACTTTAAACATGCAATTTGATGCAAACACCAAAAATAAACAGCTGTTGCAGTCATGCCTAACCAAATATACACAACAAAGTTTGAAGGCTTGAGAAGGACAAACTTACATTACTGGTGAAGACAGGCTCTATAAAGCCCTTGTCCATGCTGATGGGGGGGGGCAATTCAAGAAGTTTACCACAGAATCTTCTTCATAAGCATTGCCTTTATTCTACATTTTGTTAAGAGTAAATATAGATGTGATAATATACAAAAAATGGAGAATATTTAAGATAAGATGAAGAGTGATGCTACATAACCAAGTAGCTATAAATGTATGTGCAGCGATACAGGCAAAAGGCACAGCCAAGAGCAATGCACAGCTAAACTTCTTCAGTACCAACCTTATGGTAAGAGTAAATATAGATCTGATGTGTAGAAAATGGAGGGCAAAGGAAAATAAGCTGCAGAGTGATGGTACATGAACAACTACCTGTCAATATAAGTACACTGATAAAGGACAACATGTACTTACAAGAACAATGCAGAGCTAAAAAAATTCATTGGCATTGGATATATTCTACACTAATGTAACCATTCATACAGATCAGATAATTTGGAGCGAACAATTGATAAGCAAGCTATCATGCATACTGCTGTCACATAATGAACCAGGTATGTATGCAAGTACAGTGATACAGGACAACAGGTACTAACAAGAGCAAAGCAGCGGGCAGCATATTTGCGATATCCTGTCGTTCTTTTCAAACCGGAATTCTTCTTCGAGCAGATTTCCTGCAAAAAAGATCCGTAAGGCACATGCGGAAAAGTAGAAGTTCAAATTGTCATGTGATTTCATAGACAGTACCTCATCCTGGGAACGAGACCAGTGCATAACAAGGTTTTTCCATTCAATGTCTTCTAAATTTAGCACAGGAGACTTCACCGGAAATTCGTTTATAGACTTGCCATCAAAGTGTGATTTCCTCAGGTAACACCGATACTGCTGCAATGCTTCCTTGAAAAGCACAAGCAAGCTTTGCTCGTCATGACTATCCAGATTGACCCTCGCCTAGTTACAACAATGTAATGTAAATCATTGATGTGTTCAATCAGCAGAAAACAGGAAAATAATAACCATGAATAATAGCACTTACACGTAAGTTGGACAGGAAGATGTGAAAATGGTGTTTGTCTTCACTATAATCTTCCCATGATGGGAATATATGCACGTAGTCCCTAACAACATTGAAAGCATTGTCTTTTAAACTGGGAATAAATGGAATGGGGTTCCAATCTGCAGGAATTGGCCGTCTCTGCAGTTGGGATAGGTCTTCGGCCGGTGGACTTGCTGTACTTTTTGCTGGAGTGGGATTTTTCTGTGGTACGGCTGGTGCTATGGCAAATGAAATCGGTATACCTTTTGCTGGAGTGCAGGTCCTGTGTGGTGGGGCTAGTGGTGTGGCCAGTGAAGTATGGGTACAGTCTGCTGGAGTCGGTCCTACGTTTTGTGTCACTGGTTGTATAGCCAATATAAGTGGGGTGCTGTCTGATTTCTCCGGCACCACCACGTTTTTCAAGGACTTTGCTGGTGCTCCTTCAGGTTCGGCAATCACCCTCTTCCTTTTTGATGTCTGATGCACAAGAACAACATTTGAGTGGAAAAACATGGTATGATGACAGATGGAATATGTATTGATAATGGATGGGCATGGCATCTCGAGTTATATGATGAGTAAACTAAGCAGATGGCGGTGCAACAAAGTAGAAGAAATGCAAGACAACATATGCAAGATACGCGCAATCAATAAAACCTTGCCAAATTAGAACAGGCACCTTGATGGGTGAACAGGACAGGCCATCTGCCTTTGACTCCTCGAGGTTAGAATAGTCATTAGGATGATATTCTGAACAAGAATCTACAGGTGGGGAGCGTATGAGTTTCATTGCATCCAGAATGGCACTCAATGCCTTGGTGCCAATTTTGTAAGTCATTGCAGTGTTTAGCTTCAAGAGTGGACTGCTGCTAGTGCGACACAAAGCAGCTACACAGATCATAGTGTAGATATAACGGGGAAAACCGTAAGCATCAGAGTAAAATCAGCAAAGTGGAACTTGCTGGAATATATGTGCTAGTACTGCCGGTACGGCTAGAAAGGCTTCGGATACCAGTTCTCTTCAACTGAAGGTGCGGTACTGTTAATATCAGTGTAACTCTCAAAGGCGACACAGCTCCCCGCATTTCCTTGCTATTCTTATAGGATTCAAGTGGGCAGGTCACTACAAATCCTATTCCTATGTTTACAAAATCCTACGAATCAAAGAGGCTCAAAGTGTCCATCACAACCGACCCTATAGACCTCTACACTGCAAATGTCCCTGCTCATCTTCAGTACAAGGAACATACTGTACTACTATCATACTCCCTCCGTTCCAAAATATAGGTCTTGGTAGAGATTTCCACTATGGATCACATACAGATGTATCCAGATACATTTTAGAGTGTAGATTCACTCATTTTGCTCCATATGTAGTCCATGGTGGAATCTATACAAAGACTTGTATTTAGGAACGGAGAGAGTGCATATTAAAGAAGAACGGAAGAGGAACATGGTAAAGAAGAGCAAGCAGATTTTGGATAATAAAATGTTGGTTGAGCAGTGCCCACACATGATGAACCAGAGTGCATTAAGAATGCAACTCCCAGCTGTCTCTCGACCATTTCAGGTAGTTGGATGAAGATCCTACGTCTCCTAACCCTTCTTCTTCCTCGTCTCTGATTCTTCCCATACAGAACACCGCACGGGCCACCGGCCGGACCACCGGCCCCCACCACCTGTGTTCCTCCGCCACCCTCACCCCCCACCCGCGTCGAGTTTTCTTCGTTCGGCGAGGCCCCACAACCACCCGAGCCCCTTCGTTCGCACCGGCCAACTCCGGCAAGCTCTGTAAAATCGACTGACCCAATTTTGAAATTTAGTCTACTGTGATTTAACTAGTGTGGAATATAAAAGGGGAAAACCATAAGCATTGGGAGTGTAGTGTTGAGCGTGCCATGGCGGATCTGAAGGTGCAAACCGGACAAAGGCAACTTCGCAACCAAGACAAGAAATTAGAGTAAAGCAGTGGCGATCTATTTTCTTGTTGTGATAAATAAGTTGAGCAGATACGAAAGAGTACCGACTCTGGTGCAGCGCCGTGTATGCACCTGCTAAGAATTTGACGGTGCTGCGGTAGCGATGGCTGTCCGCAGCGTGGAAGCAGATCTAGGAGGGTAGACGGTGGCGGCGGGGCGCGGTGGACGAGACGGTCGTAGGAGCGGCGCCGGCAAGGTGGACGACGACGGGGATGAAGCGAGAGGACGGGATGCAAGGATCCCGGTCCGAAGCCGTGGATGAGAGAGGTCGATCTCTTGTAATGGACGGCGGCGTCAGGGTATCAGCTCCGGCATGGTGGAGGAGGACGGCGGTGGATGGGGTGGCGGACGTCGGCGGACGGAGGAGGCTGGGGTGGAGAGGGTGTTTTGGCACCCACGGAGTACGAATGGGGAAAAGGGAGGTAGAGAGGAAGGGGGAACCATGTATTCAGGGCGCGCTTGTCTCAAATGCGAGGAAATTTACAAACTTAGCCCCCGTTTCAAATTTCCTACTACATCACAGCAATATTAGTCGGTTGGGGATAGGACGGTAATCTCGCATACACCGAATATTTGCCGACGAGAGTTTGTTTTTGGCGCCCACCGTGTATGAATATGAATCGGGGAGGGAGTCGATTTCGGCCGAGGACACACTGTGTTTTGGCGCCCACCGTGTATGAATCCGGGTGAGAGGCGGTTACGTCACGTTTGGGTGAAATTACAAACCTACCCCTATCGAAACCTATAGAAATCCAGCAGATAGGCTTTGCGTGGCAGGGATAGGCAGTAGTAATTTCCATCTCGCAGATTTTGGTTTCGGGCGGTTACTGCGACTTTCCCCGCTTCGTTCAAATTTTGCAGAGTGCACGTTTACCGTGCCAACTCAATTCGAATCCCGTTTGTATTCTATTTTTTTTTCGGGCGGGATCCATTTTCAATTGGAATTACATTCTATATACATCATTTTTTATATATACTTTCAAAAGCACAACACCATTTATACATAAATATGGTTTACAAATGGCATGATCTCAGATTCATAAGGTTGTATCCATCAATTTGGATTTTCAAATATTTGAAACCACTTTATGTTGAAATCCAATGTATGCATTCCTCGCTAACTGTCTCCAATTAATGTGTGTTTCATGCGGTTTTTTTACTTCTCAAACATGTATAATGTGTTTCACACACGCAACATATAGTGTAATCCCGTTTAGACATTAATTGCATATAAACCATGCATTGTTTGTAATTAAAGAATCTAAGGATCACCAATATTGATAAACTATATAACATTACACGTGTGCCCAAATTCAAATGAATATGCATGTTTGATACACCAATTTGCGTTATGATATTATCGATGTCGTGATCTCCAGTTTAAATATTTGAATCCCCTTTAATCCAGATATTCATCTCATATAGCTATCACTCATGCTTATATAGGACTATCTCTCTGGACCTATACGCGTTCATCGTCTCTCAGGTATCTCTCGTGCTACCTGTATGTCAACAATGATCTTTTATCTTCGTAACACACTGACGGTACTCTCTCCCTCGACCTTCATCACTCTATCTCTCTCTAAGTATATCTCGCTCCCTGCTATGTGTCTCTAACTATGATTCTCCATGTGGAATCTCTTTCTCTCACACAAACACAAAACTTTGTCTCCCGGGGTCTCATTTCTCTCTACTATTCCCATGTGTGCCACTCGCACACCCCTCATACAGAGATGTCTTTCGCTACTTAGATATGAGAACCTACGACTCTTCCTCTTAAATATCTCTTTCTCACACACAAACACAAACTCTGTCTCCCAGGGTCTCATATTTCTCCATTGTTCTCTTGTATGTCGCTCACACACACTCTCTCTCCCTAGAGATATCTTGCGTTCCCTCATATGTCTCTCTAGCTATCACTCTCGTTGTGAAATATCTTTCTCTCTCGCAGACACAAAACTCCGTCTCTCGGGATCTCATTTCTCTCTGCTATCTGTTTGTATGTGACTCACATGCACCCTCTCTCTATCTCTCTCACACCCACACACATAACTCAGCCTTCTGATCCACTCGACTCCTATCTCTAACGCACACTAGCTAGCATCTTTATCTTTCTATTTATCTGTTTCTCCATCAACCTTCTTTCTCGCCCTCACTCTTGATTCCTATCACGCACACTACATATGTTTCTCTCTACATGTAGTCAAGTGCCCTCTCACACACATATATAACTTCACCCTCTGAACCACCCGACGGTCATCTCCAACACCCAAACTAGCGGATGTCCCTCTAGCTAGCATCTCCATCTCTGTATCTATCTGTAGTTTCTCCGTCAACATTTCTTTCTCGCACGGAGTCTTGCTTCCTATCACCCACACTATATATGTCTCTCCATACATATGCATTTATAGGTTGATCTCTTTTGCACAATCGTTGTGCCTCACTCCCTCTGCTCGCCATAGATGCATGCTCCAGCCCACGCCACTATCTCTTAAAGACAAAAACACATGCTCAATTGTCGGGCCTTCTTCCCTGCATTCTCACATGCATGCATGTTGTCATACCGATCCGTCTCTCCCATGTCGTTGATCTTATGACTTATGTCTTCTTTCTTTTATCTCGATCATGCGCGCGCGCACACACACACATCCCACGTATACATGTATACCTCTCACACATGCACGTTCAAGGTCTCTATGCCTCCATACGTAGTTAATTACCTTCAATCCTAACGCCACATCGAATCGTTCTCCTCTTGTGTGCACATAACTTCCGCCTGGATGGGTAAAACACACACTCACACTTAACAATCTCCTTCTAGCTACCCCCCCTCCTCTCACTCTTCCCCTATATCCCCGAAACCAATAAGACCATCCCTTTGTTTAATTCCCGCCTACATGCACCATCGATATATAGTAGTCTTCCTCGGTGTCTCTCGAACAAACACGTTCTCTCGATGTCGACTCCTCTCACGCGCACACACCTTCTCTTCCCTCTCTACGGACATTTTCTCTCTCGCACCCCATCGTTGGTGGCCTCTGCCATACACATCACCTCTCTATGATGAAGCCATGCACACTTAAATTACATCCGCCACAGAGGACCCCGCGACACACACACACACACACACACAACACACACACACACGCGCGCACGCACGCACCCCCCACACACATTAAGACTCCATCTCTCTCTCTCTCTCACACACACACAAACACACACACACACGCACGCACACCACCCCCCCCCACACACACACTAAGACTCCATCTCTCTCTCTCTCACACACACACACACTAAGACTCCATCTCTCTCTCTCTCTCTCACACACACACACACACACACACTAAGACTCCATCTCACACACACATGCTCTAGGCGGAGCATTTGTTCCTACCACCCTTCATCCAACCTTACCCGTATGATAAACAATCACCTTAATTTACTTGCATAACATGGACAAATTCCACTTTACTTTAGTAGTCAGAACTTATCATCTGTACCTTTATAAAACACGAGTTAGCGATGATGGTGTGCTTGTCATCTTGTAATACAGACCGTATGATCTATATCTGACGGATAGAAAGCAAACTATGATAATTTTACAAAAGATACCCGCACCTCTCTCCACATCCTTATCTCCCACAACCTCATTGCTCAGCAATTAAAAAAGGAAGTCTCTGGAACAATCTAGCATGGTGGCCGCTGCCGCCCGCCGATGCCGTCCATCCCCATGCCTCCGCCCACTCCGACCACCAGTCACCACCACGCTCCACTCCTCCTCGCCTTATCTCTCATTTTTCATTTTTTCGATGACATTCTCGAGATACCAGTTTTCTGATAAAATTCTCGAGATATCATTAGTTTTTACACATGGGATTACTCCTGCATGGGTCAATCACAACAGGTGTTTTGTAAAAAAATGCATATTGATGTTCCGTGCAATGCACGAGAATCTTGCTTGTAATTATATAACGCAAATCACGAGCAGGATGTGACATTTTTTTGACACAACCACATTAACATGGCCACGTAAATCACTAGCTAAAGTAAATACCATTATACTTATATCCCGATGCAAAAGGTTGAGTACATGTCCGAAGAGTAGAGTCGCACACACGCACTCTGTCTCTCAGAATCTCTCTCACACACACACCAGTTACGTGATGCCCACTTAAGCAGACACGTATGTTACAATTTGTGCACCCGCAGGTACACGTGATGCTGCGCATTTATTTAAGCCGGAAGACGAACCCAAACAGTAGCTACATTCATTCCCCTCCCGCCGCCTCTTCTCTGGTCACCGTCGCCTGGTAGCCATGGCCCGGACGAAGGTAACAACATACGACATACTCCCGCCGGAGCGGCGCTTTAATATGGAAATTTTAGTGGTCATGCATGCATCTTTTTGTGCTAGCACTCCTATATAAGGGTTGACCGGTCGCTTCCCGCGGACGTGCGCGGGCGGTGGAAGAGGAAGGAGAAGGGAAGCGGGCTATGGAGTAATGCTTTTTACCACAATTTCTTAGGAAACTGAGTGCAATAATTGAGTAGTTTTGCAAAGTACCAGTACTACACCTGAAATGGTTCAAAACCTATACTCCCTTGCCAGTGCGCGCTTCCCGCATCAAACGGTCAGCATATCCCTAGAGCGTCAGTGCCGCATTAATGCTAGGCCAGAGTGGAGGCGACCTCTCACTGGCGCCGGCTTTGAAGTGGTGCGACGGCCGAGAGAGCGCCGCTTCCCGGTGCACGCGATTGCTCCGCGTCGAGACTGGCCATGGCCCTATTTGGATCCATGGGTTAGAGTTAGTTTGAGCTAGTTGGGGCTCAAATAGCCCTAAAGTATCCAAGCATGAGGGTTTAAATTGGAGCAAGTTGCACCGAACCCACCAAAAAAACTATCCCACCCAAAAGGTGCTAACTGGAGATAGTTCTCATTGGGACCACTGAAAAATCACTTTTCTCTCTCCGTCAAGTGCATTTATTGTCAATCTAAACCTGTCACCCGAACACCTCTTTGGCTACAGTTAGTACAGGGTTAGTCATGAGTTAGTCTAACCTCTAGCTAAGTTAGAGTATCAAACAGGAGCAGTATAGGACATGCAAGTTGCTCAAAGCATACAGTCAAATTCATACGTGAAATGATTTTTTTCTTTTTGAAAACAGAACGTGAAAGGAATTTTTTTTAGAATGCTCTTGGCATGTCGCTAACATGTGATGAGTTAACCGACCTCAATAGACGGCAAAAACGCCAGCCCGCTGCACTTTGATAGAGACGAGGAGGGAGAAGCGATACAGGCTGCTGGATTACTAGAGATAGGTGTCACACGGAAGCCAAGAAATATGGTGATAGCGTGGTTTAGCCATGTACTAGTATGATGTAACTACACTGGGCTGTCGTGTTTCGTACTCTTCCAGTCCACCGTGGAGATGATTGGTTGATTTTATATCGCTGAATAATATTAAATATTATGAGTGCAGACGCTCCACCACGAGGTTCCTTGCTCCTTCTCGGTCGTCGAGAATCTATGTTCTTCCACTCTAATTTTTTACGTGAGCTTTGTTCATCTTTTTGCCAACATGCTAGACATCTAGCATCAAGGTGCACGTGTTATGCAAGGATCATTCCATCTATATGAAGAACACGTGGGACTAGAACTACGAGACAGACATGTACCCAGGAGTGGACGTACGAACCTGAGTAATGTAGCGCAGTAAGTGAAGTAGAAAGGCACAAATGGTATGAACATGCAGGGCATATAGGGTCTGTTTGGTTGCATTCTCGTCTCAGCATAGTTGTTCCCTCTTCATGCATGCTCAACTCAACACCCCTCTTCATGCATGCTCTCTTCATGCATGCTTCTAGTGTATTTGTGCTAAACTAGTGTGGACTCATGCACCCTCCATACACTCTACCACACACCCAAAAGTAGGTCGAGAAGGGAACTCTTGGGCAGCATTTGTCTCTTACTACATACTACCACTAAATGTTGTACGTGCAATGCATGGTGATGTTATGGAGTACGTGCCTAAGTACTCTACTACTATTATATTAGTTGGAGGCACATATTAACTTTTGTATTTGTTTACATGTATGCCCCGAGACCTTCCAACTAGACGTGTCTTTCTCTCCAGGTCGCACTTTGTATCATTCATACCACTAAGTACTACTACGTGTGGTGTCCGACCCAAAAGTGGAAGAAGTGGAGATGCTCTACCACGATGTTTTTCTTTTACGCTAGGCTCTACCACGTTGTTCATGTCCCACTCCTTTCGCTGATGTGTGGGACATCCAGCACATGCCGTGTTTGGCACTCTTCATCGTAAGAGTTGAAACGCTAGCATTCATCGGAAATAAAAAATAATTATAAATCAGTAGTGATACTATTTTTTTGAGAACCAATCAGCAGTGATACTATACCACGCGGTTTCCTTGCTTCTCGATATCGGAAAGAATACTTCTGTTCGCCAACATGTGGGACGTCGACCATCCTGGTCCACTTGCCATGCACGCAGAACTCCAAGGGAGAGTCACCTCAGTCGTCGCGCCGTAGTAACAATGACTAATGAGCCGTCAAATCACAGGCCCACTTCCCACTTTGAAGTTGCTCGGACGAAGGAACCATCATGACTTCGTTGAATTCCGCTTCTTGATGAAAACTACTGTACCAACAGTATGCTAGCTACAGTAGTTACTCCAACAGAGGCCTCCTTTCGTTCATAGGATAGGAATTTTATAGGAATATGAAAATCATAGGAAGTGAGATGACATGCATCTCAATTTCTATAGAGAAAGAGACGCCATTTGAAGCATAGGATAGGAATTTTTCCATTTAGTCTAGGCTAATTTATTGGTAATTTTCTCTAAAAACTACAATAGTAACTAGTAGTACTAGTACATGCTCGTACTCAAACACAGACACACACACTAACTACTACTACTACTACTTCTCACATGCTGGCCAGACGCCGTCGTTCTCCTTCTCGGCTTTGTCGGCGACACCCCACCGTGCTTGGATCTCCACCGACCTCTCCGCAGCAGCGCATGCGTCCTTTTCTTTCTTGCGGCGGCGGGCCTCTCTTTTCTTGAGTGCTTTCTGACTTTTTTGCTCCCTCTGTGCGGCTTTGGCTGCCTCTTGCTCTACCGCCCATTCGGCCTTCGCATCTTCAAATTCCTCCCACATAGTTGTGAGGTCGCGAGCGGTGATGAACTCGGCACAGTGGGATGCCATCGCTTCCCTACCATTTTGTGTGCGGTCGTGGGCGGCAAGGAACTCGGCGCGGCGGGATGCCATCACTGCCTTACCGGTTAGTGTGCGGCACGGTGGCATGAACAACGCTTGGTGAGAGCTCTGGGGTGGAGTGGTCGGACAACTGTATAGTGCATTGGTTTGTCAAGAGCTCAAGGACAGAAGACAAAGGAAATTTGGATTCCCCTTCAATCCTGGTCATTTATTACCAAGTAAAATGCATTGGTGGTCATCGAACTTGTCTTGATAGCTCAATTTGATCATTGTATACGAGATATGGTGATTATATGGTCACTGGCTCAGCGTATAGCTCCGTATTTGTCTGGTTGACTAGTCAAACAGTCCGCATGGGCCTCATCAGCTCGTGTTCTTTATCTACGCGGGCCTACCTGTTAATGGAGAAAGAAATACTGTAAAAACCAAAATTATGCATATATGGGGAATCAAACCACGGGCTCGTCGTTGCAATGCACCCTCGTCATCCAAATGAAAATGAAATACTTTGCGTCAGACACTCACGCTCACGCTGTCAAACCATGCTAATGCATGCACGTCGCCCTCTAAATCAAAGTCCTGCTCATGGCGCAACGTGAACGGTGAGCCCATCACCTGCGCGCCCTGGCGGTGCCTAACATTACTGTTTAGACGTTGATGGAGGCCTACGCGAACGCCGATCATGTATTCACCTGACTCAACACCAATGGTCATACTCGGAGCGCCTTGCTCATGTATATCGTCCATCACAACGACAATCTATAAAACAGCCTAGCTAGAGAGGGTACTATGGTAGTATGGTACGGAGTATGTACTATGGTGAGTGACCGATCTTAGTGCCAGTGCACACCGAAACCCCTTCCATCGCTAGCGCGCGCTTCCCGCCTGAAACGGTCACCGTCTCTCCAGAACGTCAATGCCACATTCACCGGACTTAACTGCAGGTGCAATTGGTGTGTCACTGACATGCGGGCCAGATGCCCGTTGGGCCCACATGTCAGTAACCCAACGCATCTGCAGTTAAGTCACTGAAGCAGCGTCCGCATTCACGCCCGATGAACCTACTCCGGCGCCAGTTGTCCATCCGTCTGCCGCGGCTCATTGCCATTCGCCCGCTATATTAACTTGAGCCCCAGCTCCTAGCCATAGCCAAAGACCCACACTTATTCTCCTCCGGTCCCTTCCTTCTGTCGGCACCACTCCAACCATGGCCTCCTGGCGCTCCGAAGCTCTCTTGGATGTACTGTCGCAGGAGCAAACGAGGGACATCGGCAGCTCCGCTCCGGTCGTGCTCCAAAGCTCTCTTCGACGAACTGTCGTAGGAGCAAACGAAGGAGATCGCCGGCACCCCCCCCCCCCCGGCCGCCCTCCGCCGCCACGACCACGAAGCCGGTGTGCGTGCGCGAGCGTAGCCGGCAGTAAGGAAGAGTAGTACACGGTAAGTCGCCGCCGCTCTGGTCCCAGGAAGGCCACCGCTACTCCACTCAGTCGACGCCAAGCTTGGTGGGGTAAACATCAGTGGCCGATTAGCCACTTGAAGGTGACGTGGAGGCAGAAATCTTCAGAACCTTGTGCTCCAGAGGAGGAGGTTATCGAGGCGGATGAGGAGGAGGCAAAGGCAATGGCCGGCTTTCTCGGGTTCATGGCCGGACATGGTGGTCGTGCGCCGGCGATTGTTTAGATTAGGTTTACAGTAGGTTTTAGTACGGTTTGTGCGAAATATGTAATGAATTTCGTCCAGTTTGTAGGAAAAGTTTTCAAAATGTAATGAATTTCATTCGGTTAATTTGAAATTTGCTTTGTTTGCACGAATTTCATCCGGTTAGTTCATATAGTTGTCGAAAGGTATGCGGGCAGCATCGGATGGCATCCATCAGTGTCCTCGGACAGATGCCGTTGTAAATTTGTGGGCCAGTGCTGGAGATGCCCTAACTATCATGCTATAATTGCTAATAGTCCTCCGTTATTTGGCAGGGAACAGTTATCCCTCGATCAAAATCAGATCCGCGGTGTTTCGCACTCCTCCCGCGTAAGAGTGTAAACTCTTGCTTACATAAAAATGGAGCAAGTGGACGGCACTGTAGCACGTCATATCACTCGAACTAGCCTGTCTACCGAGCGGGAAAGCACCGCCCTCGTCATTTTGTTCTGGATTTCTATTGATCGATCACGCGAAAATGTTACGCTTCGCAAGTTCTAAAGGAAAAGGAGGCACACTTACGACTCGTACGCGTCGCACCGCCGACAGTCCGGCTCGCACGCCGCTCACCAGAGGGGACACGTGTTGTCTTGCAGTTTCACTGACATGTGGGACTGTAATTGAATAAACCGTCGATAGCCGAAATCTAATCGCTCGGCGGGCGTCGGCTGAGATGAGAGAAACGGGGGATGGAGAAGAGATCGCCCGCCCGCCGCGCACGGACTCTAAGAAATATATAGTGATAATTTGAGGTGGGCCATGCTGGAGTCTGGACCGCTTCCGGAGCCTGCTCTGACCGCCCTGGCCCCTCAAGATGCCAGCTGCCCGCCGCATGCATAGCAAGTAGTCCCCGCTTATGTGGAGGATAGAGAGGCATTGACAAAGTCCAGTAGTAACAGTGGAGACAATAGCTTTCATCCAAAATAAACAATGAATACTTGTTGCTCGTCCTCTATATCGAAAAGAATACTTTCATTCGCTGACATGTGGGACGTCGACCATCTTGGTCCACCTGCCATGCACAAAATTATCCTGGTCTACCCCGGTCATATCGCAGGCCCAACCTTTCCCACTGTAAGTTGTTCAGACGAAGGAACCATCATGACTTTGTTAAATTCTGCTTCTTCAACAAAACTTACTATACCCGCAATACTGCTACCACACGCGAAGACTGGACAGCACTGTACCACGTCATATCACTGAAACCCACTAGGCCAAACTAGCCCGCCTAGGTCATCTATTTTGGAACGGAGGGAGTACGTCTCTGCACTGCTATGATTTTGTGTCGTACGTATCTGTACTTTTGCTACGATTTTCCTACCCTATGAACCAAATGAGGCATGAATGTATCCGTGTCAACTATTGTCTGATCGATCTCTATGCCTACAATTTTAGGAGCTAGGGCTATTGGTCGATTAATGACGGATAAGTATAAGTGTACCACGAGCTCATTAGCCCCAACGTTTCTCTTCGGTGATGTGTTTTGCAAGTACTATAGCTCACACAGTAGCTAGCCTACTAACACCAAGAATCATCAAACAAGCCCTGCTGATATGATAAACAGTTCAAACTTACATCTAAGCATGCCATATATTACATCAAAAGCTGGCGATGATACATCTGTTTCCATAACTCGGAGAGGGTTCGCATGATTCACTATCAAACAGAAGTAGCAAGTACTGCCCACACAAGACAGTGCACTATCCCTAAGATGGTTTGATAACACGCATCGTTCTGGTAATTAAGCACAGGGCAATGCAAACTACCCTGAAGGATTAGCGCG
Organism: Triticum aestivum; assembly: GCF_018294505.1. Lineage (NCBI taxonomy): Eukaryota > Viridiplantae > Streptophyta > Magnoliopsida > Poales > Poaceae > Triticum > Triticum aestivum. The sequence goes on along the minus strand of NC_057795.1, from coordinate 115,558,508 downwards.
ACCAACTATTTCTTGTCATCGATCTCACGGGCAATGACCACAGCACGGACAGCGGCATGGGAATCGATCTCTGGGGCGATGTCCACAGGACTGACCGCGACATCGGAATCAATCTCTGGGGCGATGTCCATAGGATGGACAGCGGCATCGGAATCGATCTCCGGGGCGATGCCAACAGGACGGGCTGCGACATCAGAATCATCAAGGATGTCCACCGGCACCTGCACAACCCTAACATATTGGCAAGCACATTGCAAATAATCAAAAACCACAACTATGGTAATAAGCCATTATTTTTTACCTTGTGCAGCTCACCGGGGGATCTCATCCCTCCGGGGGCCATCTCCTCATCCTCGATGGGGGCCATCACCTTGCCAGGGGAATACTGCTTCTGAACGGCAACTATATCCTCAAACTCGGCCTTGAGCCTCGCATAGGTGGCCATCAGAGTTCCTGGGGTAGGGACGGTGGCGCCCTTGCTGTTCTTTCAACTTTCTTTGAGGAGTTCGTCCGCCAACATCATCAACTCTTTGGCCAGTGCTTGTTTCTTGGAGTTCTTCGTCTCCATGGGTTGGCCTGCCAACATGGTCAACTCATTGGTCGGTGCTCGCTTCCTGGAGATCGCTGTCTCCAGTGGGTTGTCCACAGGCAACTCTTTGCCTAGTGCTCCAGGATCCATCAATGAACTGACAAACAAAAAGCAATCAAAAGGAAACCACAATCGCAATGAAAACGGGAAAAGAATAGGATGTGAGAATCGGTCGGTGCTTCACAAAAAGAAGATTCTTGGAATGAAAATATAGTAGCATAACTAATTCGCCCACCTTTCCTTTGTCGGTACAGAAGAAATATGGCAGAAGTGAGTAGCCTGGAGTGAGGTTTTTTTCAAGAAAGGGAAGAAAGGGCTTGAACGAGCATTCCAGTGAAATGATGGTTGCTTCGTCCAGTCCAACTTGGAGGCCACCTTACCACTGCTGGTAAAGGTGTGGGTTTTGTGATATGATGGGTCATGACGGCCACACCGGGGTGACATGTGAGTCCCGACTGTAGCACCTCGCTATGATTTGGTGGATGGCACGCGGGCCCGGGTGCTTTGAAATGTCCCGCATGTAGATAGAGCGGCTAGTCATATAGGAGTGCTCAATACTTGTGCACCGCGACCAAGGCGGAGAGGAAAACAATAGAACTACGTAATTAATGCATGATTTTAATTAGGGTAGTTTTGTAAAGTACGAGATACATTCCTCCAATCGCAAAATGCCTTGGTTCATGAGATTTTAGATTTGAGCCCTATAAACCGAAAGGGAAGGAGTACTGCACGTGGTGTAGTCTAGTCACTTGTTGAAATCTCTAGAAAGGCAAATACTCCTTTCCGGTTTACAGGGCTATACTACTCCCTCCATCTAGGTGTGTAAGACTAGCCACAATGGTGAGTAACATACACTAGTAACATACACATATCCCTAGACTTTGTTACTGCCTTCATAGTGAGTAGTAATATAAGTGTGGTAACATGCAAAGCTTCATTTATTAGGTTATAGACTCATATTGCATTGGGGCATGTGATGTTACAGTAACTAGCTAAGTTACTATAACTACCTCTCTCCTCATTAACTCATTGCCACATAAGCAAATTTGCTGAGTTGGATGTTACTACTGAAGTTACTCCCACTGTGGCTAGTCTAAGTCATCTTACGAAAACCAAATAGTCCCAAAACACTTAGGCACGGTGCATTAACTTCTACCTTGTTTCTTTTTTCTTGACATATCAACCAATAAGAGATGACAGGTGTGCATGCTTTTAATGACTTGCAGTGGCTAGTTCATTGCATGCAATGCTATTAATTAGCAAATAAACATTGGTGACCCGAGGAGGAAATGGTGCTAAGCGCGTGGACCTATGCAGAATGAGTATCAACCAATGGATGATGGAGTTTGATTATTAAACAATTCAATGAGGGAAGCTTAGCTACAAATTCAATGACTTACTCACCTAGACGGAGGGAGTAGCAAGTACTAGTACTACAATAGTGGTCTCAAATAGCAATTTTGTCTCATGCAAGAGCCTGGCTACTATATGCGTGCTCCAAGGCACCGCACCACGCGAGCGTTCGCAACTTCCATGTTCGGGTTGCGCTTGGCTCTTCGCCTCTTCAAGAAGACAAACAATGATGTTACTCCTACTTCTACAGTATCGAATCCACTGCTGCATGTCCATCCACCTCATGCGGGAGGGATAGCGTGTAGCGAAAGCTTCTACTTACTGCTCCTACCTTTGTGTCTATGACAGGTGGGCCCAAGAGGTGGTTGGCCCTCCTGTCATGCAGCTAAAGGCAGGTACAGTTAAGGCACCGGAGCTCATTCCATGAGGGAGAGGGCATTGTAGTAATCAAATTTCTTGGTCTTGTACGAGTTGATGCGACACATCAAAGCACTGCACTCGAGATAAGTCTTTTTACACATTTCAAATGGACTACAACATACGGATGTATGTAGACATATTCTGCTTCGTATGTAGTCACTTGTTGCAATCTCTAAAAAGACTTATATTTGGAAACGGAGGGAGTACAACGCATGCATGCAAGCCATGACTTTCCTTTTGATACTTGCATGTGTTGATTTGATGCACCTTGCCAAATTTTGACTATAAATTTAACTAACCAAATTTTCATGCATGTCACAAAAAATTACGGGGATGTTTGGATTGTGACTATGTTTGTCTTATGTTGCACATTATTTTTCCCACACTTGCCACACTTGCCTAACTTGAGTTGCTCAAATTGTTAGACACACTTTGGCTTGCCTAAGGGAATCTTGCCACAATTTTTGTGTCTATGACATGTGGGGTTCACTGCTAATAAAAAAATTCTTGTCTTAGGTGTGGCTAATAAAAAAGACTTATATTTAGGAACGGAGGGAGTATAAAATATAAATAATAATGCATGTTGGGGCAACCCACGTTTCTGCTAATTTTAGTCGTGGGCTTGTTCACAATTTTTACGAGGGGGTGTGAGGGAGTCCTGGACTAGGGGGTCTCCGGATAGCCGAACTATCATCATTGGCTGGACTCCAAGACTGTGAAGATACAAGATTGAAGACTTCGTCCCGTGTCCGGATGGGACTTTCCTTGGCGTGGAAGGCAAGCTTGGCGATACGGATATGTAGATCTCCTACCATTATAACCGACTCTGTGTAACCCTAGCCCTCTCCGGTGTCTATATAAACCGGATGGCTTTAGTCCGTAGGACGAACAACAATCATACCATAGGCTAGCTTCTAGGGTTTAGCCTCCTTGATCTCGTGGTAGATCTACTCTTGTAACACACATCATCAATATTAATCAAGCAGGACATAGGGTTTTACCTCCATCAAGAGGGCCCGAACCTGGGTAAAACATCGTGTCCCTTGTCTCCTGTTACCATCCGCCTAGACGCACAGTTCGGGACCCCCTACCCGAGATCCACCGGTTTTGACACCGACATTGGTGCTTTCATTGAGAGTTCCTCTGTGTCGTCACCGATAGGCTCGATGGCTTCTTCGATCATCAATAACGACACAGTCCAGGGTGACGCCTTCCTCCCCGGACAGATCTGCGTATTCGGCAGCTTTGTACTGCGGGCCAATTCATTTGGCCATCTGGAGCAGATCGAAAGCTACGCCCCTGGCCGTCAGGTCAGATTTGGAAGTTTGAACTTCATGGCTGACATCCGTGGGGACTTGATCTTCGACGGATTCGAGCCACAGCCGAGCGCGCCGCACTATCACGACGGGCATGATTTAGCTCTGCAGCCGGACAGTATCCTGGAGGCCGCAGTCAAGTCTGCTCCGATCTTCAATTCGGAGCCGGCTGCGCAGATCGAGGACGGATGGCTAGACACCGCCCCGGGGGCTGCAACCTCTACGGTGATAGAGCCGAACACGGACCTTGTCCCTCATGAAGCTCGTGACTCCGAGGTGCCGGACTCCTCGCCGGACTCCGAACCTCCCGCGCCCTCTCCGATCGAATCTGATTGGGCGCCGATCATGGAGTTCACCGCGGCGGACATCTTTCAACACTCACCTTTTGGCGACATCTTGAGTTCGCTAAAGTATCTCTCGTTATCAGGAGAGCCCTGGCCGGACTGCGGTCAGGACGGTTGGGATGCGGACGACGAAGAAATTCAAAGCCCACCCACCACCCACTTAGTAGCCACTGTCGACGATCTAACCGACATGCTAGACTACGACTCCGAAGACATCGACGGTATGGACGACGATGCCGGAGACGACCAAGAACCAGCGCCTATCAGGCACTGGAAAGCCACCCCAACTCACGACGTATACATGGTGGATACACCGAAAGGAAGCGATAATGAGGAACAACGGGACGTGGCGAAGGACAACTCCCCCAACAAACAACCAAAACAGCGACGCAAGCGCCGCCCGAAGTCCCGCCTCGATAAAAACGGCACCCATACGGACCCGGCCCTAGAGCAGGGTGAAGCAGTGGACGGCGAACATGCCACCAAGCAACCATCCGAACATGATGAACTGGACAAGCAACCCATCCCCGGCGAAAACAAGAGCCCAGACGATCTCACGCCGAACATATCACCAGAGCATAAGAACCTTCTTAAAAGGCTCGTCGCCACTGCAAGAAGTTTGAAGAAGCAAAAGCGAAAGCTCAAAACAGTGGAGGACGCACTCAAAATGAGATGGAGCAAAGTACTCAATACCGCCGATAATTATGGCGCTAGTCACCAGGCAAAGAGCTACCCGAAGCGCAAGCTGTTGCCCGAATTTGACAAGGAGGCCTTAGAGCCGCCGAAGTCAAAAAAGAAAGAGGCCGCCTGGCCGGATAGACGACCAGATGACAGGCTAAGAGCAGCAAGGGGCGCCACACACAAGCCGGCACACGATCAGCATAAAGATCCTCGGAAAAAGGATGACCCGGTCAGGTCTATCTATGGGCCAAAAAAGAAGACTCCAGGAAGCAACACAGCCCGTCGAGCATTTGAAGACAATGGCACACCCAAATACAGGGGCACCGCACACCCACTATGTTTCACCAACGAAGTACTGGATCATGAATTTCCAGCGGGATTCAAACTCATAAACATAGAGGCATATGACGGAACAACGGACCCCGGAGTCTGGATTGAGGATTATATCCTACACATACATATGGCCAGAGGAGACGATCTCCATGCCATAAAATACCTACCCCTAAAGCTCAAAGGGCCAGCTCGGCATTGGCTCAAAAGCCTCCTAGAAAATACCATTGGAAGTTGGGGAGAGCTCGAGGATGCGTTTCGAGCAAATTTTTAGGGGACTTATGTCCGCCCTCCGGATGCAGACGATTTAAGTCACATAACTCAACAGCCCGGAGAGTCAGCATGCAAATTTTGGAACAGGTTCCTCACCAAAAAGAACCAAATAGTCGACTGTCCGGATGCCGAAGCCTTAGCAGCCTTTAAACACAACGTCCGAGATGAATGGCTCGCCACACACCTCATCCAGGAAAAACCAAGAACAATGGCCGCACTAACAAGCCTCATGACCCACTTTTGTGCAGGGGAAGACAGCTGGCTGGCTAGATGCAGCACCAGTGACCCGAGTACATCCAAGGTCAGGGATGGAAATGGGAAATCATGACGCAGAAAAGATCAGCGCCGGAATAAGGAAAATGGCCCAAATAGCACGGCGGTCAACGCAGGATTCAAAAGCTCTCAGCTGAATAAAACACTGCCCCTCAAGGACAACAGTGATGAGCTATCCAACCTAAACAAAATTCTGGATAGGCTATGTCAAATACATAGTACCTCCGGGAAGCCTGCAAACCATACCCACAGAGATTGTTGGGTCTTCAAGCAGTCCGACCGACTTAACGTCGAACGCAAGGGGCTGGACACACCAAGTGAAGACGATGACGAACCCCACAAGCAGCACGCCGGAGAACAGAAGACTTTCCCACTAGAAGTCAAAACAGTGAACTCACTTCATGTGATAACACAAAAACACAGTGCGGCACCTACCATACCAGGACACCGTCCATAGAATGGGGATAGACCCTACCAAAATTCGCCGTAGCAGCACTTCCTTCAGAGGAGTGACGCCAGGCCTTTAAGCCAATTGTACAGGCCCTGTACCACTAGAGGTTGTGTTCGGTTCATCCGACAACCTCCCTCGCAAAAAGCTCACTCTCCATATCGCCCTATTTAACAGTGGCCCTCAAGCACTACTGGGATGCGAAGCTTTCGCCCGCTTTAATGCAATACCACATTACGCGTCTCTTACGCTTAAAATGCCCGGTCCATGCGGCATAATCTCATTACAGAGTAACTCCGAGTGTTCCTCGACCACGGAGAACGTGAGACTGCCTTGACAGCCACACACTAATCCGACCTTGCAGGTCAAAGCCCCTAAAAACAGGTCATTCAGACCTCGGACACGGTTAGGCGAGTCCGGCATAAATAAACAAGGGGCTTCCCAGCCGCATACCCCTTTACATGGGGCCGCGCGCGATGAGAGCCAATAAAGCTCAACTTTATTCATCTTGCAAATTATACTTTATTTTAAATACATCTTTTGCACGATATTTCTTCCAAACTAAGTCCTTCTCTTTTACAGATGAAGCACATGCTACACCCGTCTAGGATTCAGCACAATGGAGACACAGGCGCAGACGTGCAGCAGGGACCCGTTGCAAGGATTCTTTTCAGATTAAGACCCTGCGTAAACCTTCCTTACTGTCTCTTGTTGATACACATCCCCCACTTTCCTACCATAACCGAGGAGGAGGCTGGCGTTTTGGCATCGGCCGCGTCAGAAGTTCCCGCCTGTACCTGGACACTAGGGGCTTAGGGCATTGTTCTGCCCGGTATCATAAAGACCGAACACCTCAGGGAGTGTCCGGCGTCTCGAGTTAGGCCTTATATGCATCAGCTCTGAATCATGTCTTTGGTCAAATGTTGGGTTTGCCCGGCTCCTGTGTTTTGCTGCCTTACATTCCGCTCCATCGGCTAATGCGGCACCAGGAGAACTACTGCGATTGTACCCCGGTTCGGCCGGGCGAGCACCTCAGTAGAGAAAGCCGAAAACTGACTGCCATGATATAGCGAGAGACCGGTCAACCACTCGATCGACCACTGGATTGTTTAGAATTCCTCCGCTTTGACAAAGGACCGCTTCCCAGTCAGGCACATATGCGCCCCGAGTTCGGAGAAGCGCGGTGCCTCTAGGGGCTATATAGTAGCCCCACCTTCGAGCTCCTATGGCTAAGTGAAAGTGATAAAGCATTATAGTCCCGTTGCCTAGTTTGCTACGCTATCACCTCCTTCAAAGGACCAAGACGTTGGATTAAGTGTGAAAAAGCGCTTTTCTTTTTGCAAACACCCCCGCACCATGTGCGTGGGGGCTGAAGCCAAAGACTGCCATCTTTCAGGTTATACATACATATACGGCCGCACAGGAGATAGTAAAATACTTGAACACACAAATATAAAAAGATATTGCATTGTAAACATGATCTCACAAATCATATACGTCATTTGAACATGACATTTTTCGAGCACTGCGACTCTACTAAACGAGCGCCCTGCAGGACTTCCTCAAAATAATGCTCGGCGGGTAATCGGCCTTTGTCCGAACCCCGGGATGCAACAGCGGTGGCATCCATCTCCGCCCAGTATGTCTTAACACGGGAGAGAGCCATCCGTGCACCTTCTATGCATGCCGACCACTTCATCGCCCCGATATGTGGCACCGCCCCAAGGAATTGCTGCAACAAGCCAAAATAATTCTTCGGCTTGGGCCTTTCCGGCCACAGATAAGTGACCACATCCGTCATGGCAAGTCCGGACAATCTATTCAGCTCAGCCCACTCAGCCAGCCGATCAGCTAACGGGAGTGGACGCTCTGGACTATGGAATTGAGACCAGAAAAGCTCTTCCATTTCGTGATCCTTCTGGCTTCGGAAGTGCACGACTGCGTCCGCCGCACTCGCCGCCAAATCCAGATAAGGATCCTCCGCACCACACAACTGGCCCAACTGAGCATACTTCGGATCCGTGAACTTCCTACGCAGTAGAAAGGGCTTTACAGCCGCAATGTCTCTGGCCTGACGCAGTTCCTCCTTCATAGCCCGCATCGCACCACGGGCATCCTTGGCTTCAGCGGCGGCCTTCTTCAGGTCCTCTTGCTCCGCTCGGCGTTCTCTTTCAAGAACCTCATAGCGGTCAGCAGCATCTTTTACTTTCACGGCCATTCCGGCCATCTCCTCCCTGCTTCGGCAGTGAGCAGCCTTTTCGGCTTTTAGCTCTTCCGCTGCCTTCGAGGTAGCCGCATCACTTTTCCTAGCTTGCTCCTTGGCTCGAGCAAGCTCTGCTCGAAGGTCTTCCACAGCAGCGGCACCATCTGCATCAAGCATACAAATTGTAAGGAACGGGCATCAGCTCCCTGACTAGACAACCGCGGAGCAACCACCTACCTTGTGACTCATTAAGTCGTTTATTGACATGTGCGATGTCCACATCCGCAACATCGAGTTGCCTCTTCATCTTGGCAACTCCATCAGTCCGGCTGGCCACCGAACGTTCCGCCACCTGCATAGGAAAGGCGACATTCTATAACTAAGATTATGATCCTTGGCACGCTGTCGCTTTCGACAGCATACCAAGTCTCAGGGGCTACTATCTATACAGGGCGCACTCCATGTGCAAAACTATCAAAAGGTATGTCATTTTTTGCGTACCTCAAACCCCGTCAGCAAACTTCCGACGGCCTCATACAACCCGCTCTCGGCGGATGAGATCCTTTCAATCACCGTACTCATTAATGTGCGGTGATCTTCTGAGATAGACGCCCTCTTAAGCAAATCCTGCAGCTCCACCGGCCGTACTCCAGTGGGTGCCGAACTCCCCGGCCCCGCCGGACTCGGGGAGACCCTCCGTGATGACAACTCAGGGTCGTCCGCCCCGCCCGACGGGGCGGCAGATGGAGGCGTTTCGCTCTCCATCATCTTCGGACGAAGGTCCCCCGAAGATGAGCTCTGCTGAGATGGGCTGAGATCCGAACTACAAGGCGAAAACTTTGGTTACCCTTAGAGATAAAGCAGGGGTGTCCCCTATTACAAAATTCCCTCCTTTTACTTATGGCTTGCTGGAGGGCTGATTCCTCTGAGGAGATAGTGCGGCCGGGGCTCTTCCCGGCACAGGACCTTCCAGTGCAGATTTCTTTCCCCGCTTTGAGGCCTTGGCCTCCGGGTCTTCGGAAGCGGTCCTCTTCTCCCCCTGGAAGGAGGGACTCTCGATTCCCCCCTTACTAAAATCCTCCTTGGCAGAGGTGGTAGTTTCCCTGTGCCCCCCTTCGCCCTCCTCCGAAGGTGCAACCTCCAACATTTTGATTAACACAGGATCCGGCGTGGTCTCAAGGAGGGGGGCCGAACACCGTATCAGTTTTGCCTACGCTATCCACTCTTGTTCAAGGAATAGCTTGTTAAAAGGCAAACCCATGATAAATAAATGGACAATGTGTCCGGACACAGGGCTACTTACTTGAGTATCCGGGCGATTGCAGCTTAGGCCAGCATCCTCGGTCAAGTCCGGACACATCTCTTGCAATCCGAAGAACAGTTTGTACATCTCCACGGGCGTCAAACCCATGAAGTGTTGGAGAGCCCCTGGCCCCTCCGGATTAAATTCACACAGGCGGAGAGGGCGACGTTTGCAGGGCAGAAGGCGCCGAATCAGCATAACCTGTGCCACTACAACCAGATTGATCTCCCTTTCCTGGAGGCCTCGAATCCGGCCCTGCAACAGGGGTATGTCTTTGGACGGCCCCCAGTCGAGCCTCTTGTTGACCCATGACGTCAGCCGTTGTGGAGGGCCCGGGCGAAAGACGGGCGGCGGCCTCTGTCTGCTGCCCCTGGGAGCGGTGATATAGAACCACTCATGTTGCCACAAGCCGAGCTCCTCCTGAAAAGAGCCCTCGGGCCAGGGAGCATCGGCCCTCTTGCTTATAACCGCCCCGACGCACTCTGCCTGACGCCCCTCGATCATCTCCGGCTCCACGTTGAAGGTTTTGAGCCACAAGCCGAAGTGAGGGGTAGTGCGGAGGAAGGCTTCCCAGACGACAATGAATGATGAGATGTGGAGGATGGACTCCGGAGCCAAGTCATGGAATTCCAGCCCATAGTAAAACATGAGCCCCCTCACAAGGGGATCCATCGAGAAGCCTAAACCCCGATAGAGGTGAGACACGAACACGACGCTCTCGCCGAGCTCGGAAGTAGGAATAACTTGCCCTCGGGCAGGCAACCTATGCGAAATCTCGTAGGTTAAGTACCTGGTGTCTCTCAGCTTTAGCACGTCCTCTTCCGTGACGGAGGAGGGCATCCACCGGCCTCGTAGGTCGGAGCCGGACATTGTCGAAGGTCGAAGGTACCCGAATCTGGAGCCCTGGGTGTTGGAACTCGGGGCGAGGGGCGGATTCGATTGAGGATTGAAGAAAAAGAACGGGCCTTGGTCTCATTATAAAGAGGAAGAATACCAAGAGCCGTCCCCGTGACCGTTTGGAACCCGCCTTCGATGGAGGGGGCGTGGCAACGGGCGCAGTTGGGTTACCCACGTCCGTATTTATGAGAATCCCGGAATAAGGGGAACACGATCTTTGCTTCGACAAGACATGCCAAGGAAACCACTTCACTAAACACGCTGAGGTGGTACAATAAAAACCATTCGAGTAAAGGCTTGGTAGTGGTGTGACGTCACGCCACCAAATATGTCAGCAGATTGAACTTGTGTAAATATCATTCTCTCTACGGTGGTATGTGGAACTTATTTTGCAGAGCCGGACACTATCCTGGTGTTCACAATCTTCTATAAATTATTCGGAGAAGGAACCCGCCTTGCAATGCCGAAGACAACATGCGCGCTGGACTCATCGTCATTGAAGCCTGGTTCAGGGGCTACTGAGGGAGTCCTGGACTAGGGGGTGTCCGGATAGCCGAACTATCATCATTGGCCGGACTCCAAGACTGTGAAGATACAAGATTGAAGACTTCATCCCGTGTCCGGATGGGACTTTCCTTGGCGTGGAAGGCAAGCTTGGCGATACAGATATGTAGATCTCCTACCATTATAACCGACTCTGTGTAACCCTAGCCCTCTCCGGTGTCTATATAAACCGGATGGCTTTAGTCCATAGGACGAACAACAATCATACCATAGGCTAGCTTCTAGGGTTTAGCCTCCTTGATCTCGTGGTAGATCTACTCTTGTAACACACATCATCAATATTAATCAAGCAGGACGTAGGGTTTTACCTCCATCAAGAGGGCCCGAACCTGGGTAAAACATCGTGTCCCTTGTCTCCTGTTACCATCCGCCTAGACGCACAGTTCAGGACCCCCTACCCGAGATCCGCCGGTTTTGACACCGACAGGGTGGTTATTCATTTAATGTAGGGACTTGTAGTACCAGACTTGAACGATACAAAGTGCGACCTGGCACACTGTAACACCACTTGGAACAAGCGGGTAGCTATGTCAAAAAACAATCAACAACTAAAAAAATTGCGACCTGGAATGTAGTAGTACACAACTTTAAACGATTGTTTTGATGGAGTGAAAAAGGAGAACTACCCCACTACGTATATATAGGCCGGAGCCTCCGCGCTTGCTTGCTAGGGTTGCTCTATTCACACACACTCATCCTCTCCAGATCTAAACAAGATAGGGGTAGTAACACTGTCTTTCTCCCTTCAAAAAACATTGTCTTTCTCTCCTCATAACTGGTTACAGATCCAGACGTATCCCCCTCCACCGGTGAAGGGGAGGAAGGGCAGCATTTAGACCGTCGTCGACAGCGAGGGAGGAGACCCACTGCCGGCCGCATCATTATCTCTGGCTGAGCGCTGGCGCGGGAGGTCCTCCGATCCCTTCGTCGTTGCCTATGGGCGGATCCGGCCTCCTGCTGCCCACCTATCCACATCCCGGCGACCTTCAGGTATATCTTCGTTCAAAACCGCCTTAGCTCTACTTCCCCAGCTCACTACGTTGCTGCATGTGCATCATTTTCTACCTCTCAGCCCCTCTCGATCGGATGGTCCAACGTCACCTACATTTTTTTTCTATTGTTAGAGGTAAAGCTACTTCATGGAGTCAAATCTTGTACTCCCTCCGTCCGAAAAGACTTGTCATTGAAATGGATGTATCTAGATGTATTTTAGTTCTAGACACATCCATTTTGATGACAAGTAATTCCAGACGGAGGGAGTACTTGGTTCAAACAAGAAATAAAGTGGGGGTGGGGGAATTTAGTATGTACATTAGAGTTGGTACAAACAGGAAGGAAGGGGGTGAAAGTAGTACAGGCTGGTCATCCAACCGGTATCTTGGTTGAAAAGGGAAATATAGGGGTAATGATGTACACAGTGGTATGACTAGGACTAGATTTGCTATCCACACATAGGAGTAGGTGGCTAGAGTGAACAAAAATGGGACCAACCCAGATATGTTGCTTGGATGTTTGTTTCTTGGGGGAACAAACTATGAATCACCACTTTATGCCCCTGTTTACGTACATGGTGTTGGACTGCTGGTGCACCCACTGTCCCATGCCCTTATACCAAATATTTAGTTGTTCTTAATCTAATGTCCCTGGTAAAAATGAAGCCATGCCACTGTTATAAGCCATGACAAGTTTAGCCAATTATTTTTGCCTGTAATTGTTTGAGACTCTTACTGCTTCCTCTATACCTTTTTGTGCAAACAGGTATATCCAACTCACATGGTTGCTGTTGTGACCTTTTGGTGCACTGCACAAAACTCTTCTTAAAAGAAGTGACTTTTGTGCTGTTTAACTGAAATATCAGAATGGAACAGTTGGTTCATTTCGGTGGAACTGCACAAAGGGAGATCTATGTTCCAAGCCTCATCATCCATATTGGCACCATAACCTTCCTTTAGGTAAGAATGGTATTTAATGCATGTGTACATCTCTATTTTCCGACTGCCATGAGAAAATAACGCTATTTTTACTAGTACACTTGTACTCCCTCACTGACAAAACCAATTCTGAACTAGAAGGCCAAGCATGTACTTGGTTTCACCAACTGGTGAGGAGAAAGAGAAACAGAGCATGAAGAGGAGGAAGAAGAAGAAGAATAAACAGTGCCAAGGCGATCTTGCTGAAGCCAGAGGCCTCGGTTGAGGCCATTCTAGGGCTCCGGCAACGACTACCTTACATGTGAGACGACCCTCCAGGGAGCCCTTCCACTTCTGTTGTCTCACTTAATTAATTAGGAGTACTTAAGTACCACTAATTTATTGCTGCCTAATTTTCCTGTCGGAGTTAAACAAATCTTTAGTAGGACCCTATGCTGAATCATGTACTCCCTCTGTCCGGAAATACTTGTCATCTAAATGAATAAAAGGGGATGTATTTAGATGTATTTTAGTTTTAGTACATCCTTTTTTGTCCATTTTGATGACAAGTATTTTCGGACGGAGGGAGTACGTGTGTATGTTTGTCTATGGAGGTGAATCATGTGGTGGAGTAGGGATGGAATACTATTAGTGTCATGACATAATAGTGCTATTGTTTTGCATGTCAATTTATTGCCATTGGTTCAATGAGGCATTGTTTTGTGTATTGTCCATCATGAATTTGATGCTACTGTTTGCGTCATATGCTAATGTCTTCCTATCCTTTCTCACTAAGCTAATGAAGGTTTCACCTTGTTCCTACTTGTGCAAACATGGATCATGTTGTGCCAATCATACATTTTAGTGGTACTACACAAGACAATACAATGAACTGTATCCCAGCCAGTGCTTTAACTCTGCTGGAAGTTCTTGATAATCTTTCGATATAATCTCAGCACTGGTAAACAAGAGTGATTTCAACCATACATTTGAAGTGCACAAAAATATATACTATTGTGTCATTCCAGTGAGTGCTTTATCATCTCTTATGGGACTACATGAATAAGCTTTTTTTCTCAGGTTGGTACGGGCCTAAGGCCTTCATCCTATTAGTTTGTTGTCATCTCTATTTGTATCGTGCTACTGTCCTGAGAAACTCCTTTATCTTTGCACGTTAAAGTTTTGCAACCTATGATAAATGGCAATGCTTTGAGTGTTGAGCTAATTGGCACTGATTAAATAAACTAATACCTATCTTTAAGCAATACTACTATGTTGCTAACTTTACCCATTAAGATAATGAGGGTGCTTCTATTTGTTAGTGTATGTTTCATCAACTAGTCCCAGTATTACAGTAATCTCACCCTCTCAATATATGTGTCAACAGGGATGCTCGATTTTGGTGGAACTGCACAAAAACTTTGCTTCATTGCCTCGACAGCTTCCGTCCTTTCCTGTTAGTCGCTAATCTCGGCTTGCTTTCTTCCTTCACTGTCAGTTGCTTCGCTTATCTCGGCTTCCAGTCAAAGGAAATAGTAATTGATATGCTACCTCACACAGGTTGATACTGGTCTTTATCCTGATTATTGTGCTTGTCATGTATTGGTTATTTGGTATTGTGCTACTGTTTGCCGATTTTATAAAGGAGTAACTTGGAGCCTGAACTCGCAGGCAAATCATTGCATTGGGTGATTTCAGTAGAACTGCACAAAATGATCAGATGGACAGATACTTATGCTGCTGCCATGTACTCCAAAGTTCACTCAGACAAGCATCGATGTTGACAAGAAGTGTCTATATTCATTCGAGTATCAACCAACATCAACCAGTTGTCAAACTCCCAAGTATTAGGAGAGTGAACGCCAAAAATATTGCTTGGCGCATAGCCCAGAAGAACATAGTTCAGTCTTTGGTCCCAACTTGTGCCTTTTGGTTATCGGCAGATATGGTAGCGAACTGTATGGCATGGAGTCTAAAGATTCCAGACAAGTTGGTTGACGCGTATATTCATCTAGCACTTAATCAGTCTGCATGCCAGGGATGCTCCATTTCGGTTGAACTGCACACAAAAATTGGGTGGTTCATTTTCTCAACCGCCTCCTTTCTCGTCTGCAATGTAGAATTTTGGCGAGCTACAGGACCAAGATGAGCCAGTAAACTAGTTGGATGAAAGTAGTGGCCAAGTTGCTCAAACCTCGCTCGAAACCTACAAGGAAAGTTCAGATTGTCTGTGTTGCCTCTTATGTACTCGAAAGTTTACTCGTACAAGAACTAATTTTAGCAAGAAGTACCTCCAACTGAACACCATTTACCAATCTGTACCCTAGGTAATTAAAGTTCATCCATGGATCATATTGGCTGTGATATCAATCATCTGGATGCATAAACATACTGAACATGTGTATATCTGAATCTTTTTATGAATTATGCATGAATATTGTCGTGTGATCTATCAATCATTTGGATGCATAGATATGTTGAGCTTGTGTATATATGAATCTTTTGAGTTGTTGATAGTGAATGTTGGCTATGAATATGAACGTGTCCTGTGAACCTGAGTTTGATACGAATGTTTACCTTTTCTGTTGTATTTGTGTGTGAACTTGTTAGTATGCCTACTGTGGGGTATGTGACGTGTGGGTGTCAACGGCACACCTTCTTCCCGAGAAGAATTGCACCCGCTTTGTTAGGGTAGCAACGGCGCATCAGCTCTTTTTAATCTTTTTATTACTCTGTCTTCCCCTCTCCCCCGCTCAACCCCTACCGTAATGTTTTCGGCCTCAAAACAAACATAGTATTGCGTTGTTTTTGGGGCTTGATGAAAAATCGAGTGCTGGTTTCTGTAGGTTGGCCCGCCCAGCAAATGGGCTCCTGGTCCACCACGACAGACTGGGAGGCTCAAAATACAAGTTGTATGGTGTAGAGGCAAGTAAAAAAATCGAGAGCCATCCACTGAAGAAAAAAAATCTCTCCTGATGTGCTTCTTCAGTCGTGTCGCCGGCCCCCTCTTTAATCCAGTTCGCTCGGGGATCAGGTATCATTTTTTCCAGAGGGCGAACAAGTATTATCTAGGCCTAGGTTTTGTATTTTTACATGCGTAGCCCACGACATACGGAGACAGTGGTTTCAACTTATTTTTTGAGGTCCATACCAGCCTATGGGCTCTTTCTTAAAGATCGGCGGCCCAATGTATTTTTTTAATAAAACACAGGTGTCTGTTCTATTTATCTATATATAAGAATAATAATGTTGTGTCCAATTTATGTTTTCCCTTCTAACCACATTATATATATTTATATTATTACTATTATCGTATATTTTATAGAGACTTATATATACATTATAAAAACATCCCAAGTGTTATTAACTTATAAAAGTAAATGTCTAACGGAAGTTGGTAAGGAAAATCCTGGTTGTTTTTGACTCACAGGCAAGGAAAATCCTGGTGATTGCGTACAAAAGCTTGCGAAGATTTTAAGGACCAATTTAATAATAATGCACTTATTTTTATTTTCAGCAATAACTCACTAATTTGTTAATTATATATATATATAATGTGCCTCTCCGGTTTATTCTTTGATATTAATTGCTCCTTCTAACATAACATTATATATATATATAACGAGCCCAGCTTTTTTTTAGAATCACACCGCACTTTATTGCCTAAGTTCGACGTTTACAGGGATACATAAATGAGCCGGTAGTGTATCAAGCCACACATGCCTACCTATATCAAGAGACGTAGCCATACGTGCTAGTCTATGAGGCTCCCCACTACATTCACGCTGTTCATGACTAAAAAGACAAGCCCTAAATAAATTGCTTCATTCTTTGATCTCATGAAACACCATACAATGTCCACCAAGGTTCTTTGGTGCTTCGATTTTCCGGACGACTCTCAGACAGTCAGTAGCAATATGTACTCTTTCCAGGTCCAGGTCCTCACTCAACGCTAGTGCTTCTCGACATGGGCTGGGATTCTTGTATAAATGGGCTGGGATTTCTTAGAAAATATAACGAGCCCAGCTAATTCATGTATTTCAAGGAAGTGCAAATGGGCTGGGATTTCTTAGAAAATATAAATGGGCCTGATTGACGCGAAATTATTTGTTCACCCAGCCCAGCAAATGGACTATACATTCTAGAAAACATGGGTTAAATATATGCCACATTTTTGCAGGCTGACATGTGGGCCAATAGGTCGAAGCTTACACAGGGCGTTGTCAACTTGGTCAATAAATGATCGTGACATCCACAGCCATTGGATTTATATCCAACGGCCGGCATGCACCTTCAATCTCTCGTCTTCTTCCTCCAGCGTCGTCGGGACCACCTGGTCCGGCCTCCGGCGGCTAGCGGCTCTGCTTAGCACGCATCGCTGCGAAGCGCTACCCCACCGCCGGCCAGGCTATCCCTCCACCCCTCGACACCTCCTGTTATTCTCCACAGACTGCAGCCCCACGCCACAACAGAACCAGTTATAACCCTTCTCCTCCTCTGAATCTGCGACTCCACTGCCGTGTCTTCCCATCTCTGAGTCGTTCCCGTCCGGGGCCTCGCCGTCCTCCACCGCCTCGCTGCGCTCAGTGCGGCATGGTTAACAAACGAGAGTCATCGGAAGAGGACTATACGTGGAGAGCCTGACGGCTGGGACCCACGAGGTCCATGGTCGCACGCAAGGAAAGTTCCTCCTTATTAAGCTGAAAAAAATGTTTCCTCCACCTGACAGCTGGGACCCACCGGCTGTATCTTCGCACGGAAGGAAGTGCCTGCTTGTTTTGCGAAAAAATTATTCATCCCGTTGACAGCTGGGACCCGTCAGATTTGGTGGCTGACTTGTGGGCCTACTAAGCAGACGTGTACGCACGGCTTTCTCAACTTAATCAACAAATGATTCTAGCAGCTGGACCGTTGGATGTTAATCCAACAGTCGCGCTCCTTCTTCAACCTCTGTTCTTGCTCCTGTCTCCCGTGGGCGACACTGCGGCTGTGCTGCCGCGCACCCGAACCAGTCAAGTTTCCCACTCCTCTCCATCTGCGACTCCACTGCCCCGTCTTCCCCATCTCCGGGTCGTTCTAGTCTGGGGCCTCGCCATCGTCCACTGGCCTTGGTGCGCTCGGCACGGTGTGGTCAACATGGTCAACAACCGAGAGTCATCAGAAGATGACTGTACGTGAGAGGCTGACAGTAGGGATGCACCACGCCCATGGACGCATGCATGCAACTGAACTCGGCGTGGTCAACGTGGTCAAGGAATGACTTCCATCGGAAGTATACTGTACGTGGAGAGGCTGACAGCTGGGTCCACGGTCGCAGCAAGGAAGTGTCGCCTTATTAAGCAGAAAAAAAATGAATACTCCACCTGCTAGCTGGGACCCACCTTGGTGGGAGGCTGACTTGTGGGCCCACTAAGTTATCGGGGACGGAGGGCTTTGTCAACTTAGTCCATATGAATGATTCTAGCTGCAGTGACCGTACGATGTCCATCCAATGGCCATCGTGCTTCTTCAACCTCTGGTCTTCTTGCTCCAGCCATCCAAAGCAGTGTCGGTCGTGCCTCCTGCTCCTGCCTCCCGTGGCCGGCTATGATGTCGCGGAGGCCTCACCGCCCCCTACTACTCTCGCTGCTGGCCAGGCCATCCCTCCACTCACCCACACCCCTGTTATTCTGCGGCGACGGCAGCCTCATACCGCAGCCGAACGAGTGAACCCTCATACTCCTCTACATGTGGGCATCCATTGCCACGTCTTCCCCGGCTCTGTGTCGCCCCCTTCCTAGGCCTCGCCGTCATCCACCGCCGTGGTGCTCTCGGCACGGCGTGGTCAATGTGGTCAACGACTGACTTCCATCGGAAGAGTACTGTACGTGAAGAGGCTGACAGCTGGGTCCATGGCAGCGGCAAGGAAGTGCCTCCTTATTACGCGCAAAATAATTATTCCTCCACCTGGCAGCAGGGACCCACCAAACGGACCACCGTATTTCGTGAAAAAAATGTTTCCCCCTGACTGCTGGGACCCACCAGCTACATCTTCGCACGCAAGGAAGTGCGTCCGGGCAAAAAAACGATTCGCCCCCTGACTGCTGGGACCCACCAGCTACATCTTCGCACGCAAGGAAGTGCGTCCAAAAAAACGATTCGCCCCCCTGACTGCTAGGACCCACCTGGTCGAAGCGTATGTAGCGTTGTCATTCTGGTCGCGAACATGTACGTACATACTGGTGGATGTAGAGGCGCGCATGTGTCGTAGTAGAGGCGCGCACATGTCGTAGTAGAGGCGCGCACGTGTCGTAGTAGAGGCGTGCACGTAGCATGTACACGTATGTACAGCGGCCAATGTGCAAGAAAGAAAATACAGCCACGTATGTGTACATACGGGCGGGGTCTCGAACGCCTACTCGCGCATACGTACGGCCAGGGCTCGTGTATATGGCTGGGTCGGAACGGAGAAACAGCGTCGTCATCGTGTTCATGGGGAGCAAACCGGCTGGGTCGGAATGGAATGCGTTGTCGTGTTCATCGGGAGGGCTTGGACGGAACAAGCGATGGAAACGAGGCCTGGCGTACCGCAGAATGGAGGAAACGGCCTTGTGTTCGACCGGCCATGTTCAAAACAGGATCATGTTCATCGGGAGGGGTCTGGCGTACCACAAAACGGAGGAAACGGACCTCCTACGGTCGAAACGGGGGTCCTGTTGATCGGGAGGGGTGTGGCGTACCGCAAAACGGACGAAATGGACTTGTGTTGGAGGGTTAGTTGAAATGGGGGTCCTGTTCATCGGGAGGGGTGTGTTGGAAATATGCCCTAGAGGAAATAATAAAAGGATTATTATTATATTTCCTTGTTCGTGATAATTTTCTTTTATTCATGCTATAATTGTATTATCTGGAAATCGTAATACACGTGTGAATACATAGACCACAACATGTCCCTAGTGAGCCTCTAATTGACTAGCTCGTTGATCAACAGATAGTCATGGTTTCCTGACTATGGACATTGGATGTCAATGATAACGGGATCACATCATTAGGAGAATGATGTGATGGACAAGACCCAATCCTAAGCATAGCACAAGATCGTGTACTTCGTTTGCTAGAGCATTTCCAATGTCAAGTATCTTTTCCTTAGACCATGAGATCGTGTAACTCCCGGATATCGTAGGAGTGCTTTGGGTATACCAAACGTCACAAGTAACTGGGTGACTATAAAGGTATGCTACGGGTATCTCCGAAAGTGTCTGTTGGGTTGACACGGATCGAGACTGGGATTTGTCACTCCGTATGACGGAGAGGTATCTCTGGGGCCACTCGGTAATGCATCATCATAATGAGCTCAAAGTGACCAAGTGTCTGGTCACGGGATCATGCATTACGGTACGAGTAAAGTGACTTGCCGGTAACGAGATTGAACGATGTATTGGGATACCGACGATTGAGTCTCGGGCAAGTAAAATACCGATTGACAAAGGGAATTGTATACGGGGTTGCTTGAATCCTCGACATCGTGGTTCATCCGATGAGATCATCGAGGAGCATGTGGGAGCCAACATGGGTAT
Source organism: Triticum aestivum (assembly GCF_018294505.1). NCBI lineage: Eukaryota > Viridiplantae > Streptophyta > Magnoliopsida > Poales > Poaceae > Triticum > Triticum aestivum. The sequence continues at coordinate 115,538,048 of NC_057795.1, read as the reverse complement.
CCAGATCCCGCTGTTGGTTATTTATCGGAGAGCCATCTCGGTCATGTCTACGTGTCTCCCGAACCCGTAGGGTCTACACACTTAAGGTTCGGTGACGCTAGGGTTGTAAAGATATGAGTATGCAGCAAACTGAAAGTTGTTCGGAGTCACGGATAAGATCCTGGACGTCACAAGGAGTTCTGGAATGGTCCGGAGGTAAAGAATTATATATGGGAAGTCGAGTTTCGGCCATCGGGAAAGTTTCGGGGGTCACCGGTATTGTACCGGGACCACCGGAAGGGTCCCGGGGGGTCCACCGGGTGGGGCCACCCATCCCGAAGGGCCCCATGGGTTGAAGTGGGAGGGGAACCAGCCCCTAGTGGGCTGGTGCACCCCCCCCCCTGGGCCCCCCTCTGCGCCTAGGGTTGGGAACCCTAGGGGAGGGGGTGCCTCCACTTGCCTTGGGGGGGCAAGTTTCCCCCCTTGGCCGCCGCCCCCCTAGGAGATCCCATCTCCTAGGGCCGGCGCCCCCCCTAGGGTCCCTATATAAAGAGGGGGGTGGGAGGACAGCCGCACCCTGACACCTAGTGCCTCCCTTCCCCCCTTGCTACACCTCTCCCTCCCGTAGTCGCTTGGGGAAGCCCTGCCGGAACCCTGCTGCATCCACCACCACGCCGTCGTGCTGCTGAATCTCCATCAACCTCTCCTTCCCCTTGCTGGATCAAGAAGGAGGAGACATCACGCTGATAGTACGTGTGTTGAACGCGGAGGTGCCGTCTGTTCGGCGCTAGGATCTCCAGTGATTTGGATCACGACGAGTATGACTCCCTCAACCCATTCTCTTGAACGCTTCCGCTCGCTATCTACAAGGGTATGTAGATGCACCTCTCTCTCTCGTTGCTAGATGAACTCATAGATTTATCTTGGTGAACATAGAAAAAAATTTATTTTATGCAACGTTCCCCAACAGGGTGTGGCGTACCGCAAAACGGGACTCCACGGGATACTGTTCATCTCCACCGTCGACCTCCTCCAGCCTCCATGGGCTACTGTTCATCCACCATCGACCTCCTCTAGCCTCCACCTGCGACTGTTCATCCACGGGCTCCTGTTCATCCAGCCTCCACCTCGCGCTACTCCACCGGCTACTGTTCAACCACCCCTCTCCACGGGCTCCTGTTCAACCACCCCTCCACGGGCTACTGTTCATCCACCCCTCCATCGTGTACTGTTCATCTAGCCCTCCACGGGGTCATCTTGTTCATCCAGCCCTCCAAGGGGTCCTGTTCATCCAGCCCCAACCGGCTCGATCGATCGGGGTCCTGTTCATCCAGAGGCAACACCGCGGGGTCATGTTCATCCACCCCCACCGCTCACTGTTCATCCAAACCCCCCCCCCCCACCCCCGCAACACTCACTGTTCAACCAGAGAGGCAGCATCGATCGGCTTCAGTTAGCACCAGTAGCGTAGGAATCGCTCGACCGGGTTCAGTTAACAGCCATCGATCGATCGCTCGGGTTCAGTAACGCGTAGCCTGCAGTGCAATCGCTCGGGTTCAGTTAGAGCCCAACGCCTCGCTCGGGTTCAGTTAGAGCCAACGCCTCGCACACACGCGCGTACGTGTACGAGAGAAACGTGCATCGCTCTGCCCCCGACCACCCACCGTAACCGGGAACTCCCCGAAATTTTCCTCGCCCTCGCTTCTACCACGGTTTTTTTCGTCATGGACGGCACAAAGAATGTCACGCAGCTGCGTCTCCGGCCCGCCCAGGATGAAAAGCCCATTTTCTGTCATGATTTTTTGTCATAGAAGTAGGAGCCCACCACATCTATGATGATACCGGGTTTTGTCACAATTGTCGTCATAGAAGTGTCATATGTATGACAGAAAAAAAAGTCGTTCGGCCCAAAATGTCACGGATGTGTCTTTTTTTTGTAGTGCACCCACTTCGCCTGGGCCTGCAGTGATCCACACGTCGCTTGGGCCCACATCTCCTAGTCCACCGTCTCCCGGCCCGCTGTCACCTGGTCCCTCTTCGCCAGAGTTTGCTGGACCGGCCTCGCCTTCTCCAGATGCCTCGCCTGCTCTAGACGCCTCGCCTGCTCCGGTGGTCGTTGCCCCGCGGCGTCCACACATGCGCAGTCGCAGCGGCATCGTTCGTCCAAAGGAGTGCATCGATGGCATGGTCACATACCTTGTTGTTTGTCTGGCTCATGTTGTGGATGATCCAACCGCCGAACCACGCAGTTATCAAGCCTCTATGAGTATCCCACACTGAAGGGCTGCTATGGAATAAGAATATCATTCTCTTATGCAGAATAAGACCTGGACACTGTTCCACCTCCGCCTCGTGTAAACATCATCGATTTGAAGTGGGTTTTCAAGGTGAAGAAACATGCAGATGGTTCCATTGAGCGCTACAAAGCGCGTCATGTGGCTAAGGGCTTTAAACAGTGTCAGGGAGTGGACTACGAGGATACATTCAGCCATGTTGTCAAGCCTACCACTATTCGACTTCTTCTGTCTCTGGCAGTTTCTCGTGGATGGTCTCTTCGCCACCTTGACGTGCAAAACACTTTTCTACATGGACTGCTTGAAGAGGAGGTTTACATGAGGCAGCCACCTGGATTTGTTGATCACACTCAGCCTTATCACCTCTGTCGTGTGACGAAGGCTCTCTATGGACTGAAACAAGCGCCTCGTGCCTGGCATGCTCACCTAGCTTCAGCTTTACGCACTCATGGATTCATTCCTTTGATGGCTGGTACTTCATTGTTCTTGTTTCAGCGACCGACTGTGACCATGTACCTCCTTGTGTACGTGGATGATATTGTCCTCGTTAGCTCCTCTCCGACGGCTGCTAATGCTCTTGTGACTGCCCTTGGTCATGATTTTGCAGTTAAAGATTTGGGATAGCTCCATTTCTTCCTGGGTATTAAAGTCGCTCATCAATCCCGTGGCAGTTTGGTTCTCACCCAGAAGAAGTACTCTCTTGATCTTCTATGCCATGCTAGTATGCTCAAGTGCAAGACATCGCCTACGCCCATGTCCTCCACTGACAAAATTTCAGCTCCTGATGGTACTCTTCTATCTCGTGAGGATGCTATCGAGTACACGAGTATTGTTGGTGGCCTCCAGTACCTGACGATCATGCGTCCTGATCTCTCCTTTGAGGTTAACAGTTTGTGCCAGTATCTTCATGCACCTGCTAGCATGCACAGGTCTGCTGTGATTCACATATTGTGCTGTGTGTGTCTCATTGTCTCCTTTGGTCTTCATCTGCGCCCCAGTTCCTCTAGAGTTCTTTCTGCATTCTCATATGCTGATTGGGCTGGGTGTCCAGATGACAGGCAATCTATGGGGGAACATGCAGTGTTCTTGGGGCCTAATCTAATCGCCTGGAGTGCATGCAAGCAAGCCACTGTTTCCCGCAGCAGCATGGAGGCTAAGTACAAGTCAGTTGCCAATGCGACTGTTGAACTTATATGGATTGAGTCCCTACTTCGAGAGCTAGGAGTTGCTTAGCCACATCCGTCGGTCCTCTGGTGTGACAACATCGGTGCTACGTTTCTGTCATCAAACCCGGTGTTCCATGCATGGACTAAACACATTGAGATTGACTATCATTTTGTGAGGGAATGTGTCGCACAGAAGCTACTACAAGTCAGGTTTATCTCTTCAAAAGATCAACTTGCAGACTTCTTCACCAAGCCTCTACCTTCTCCCATGTTTGAGGTCTGTAGGCGCAATCTCAACCTCCTAGATGCTTCAGGAGTGAGTTGAGATTGAGGGAGGGTGTTGGAGTTTGTATTGTAGCCTTATTGTGTAATCCATACCATATTGGTATAGGACTTCTATGGCACCATTATATATATAGGGTGGGTCTATTCTGCTAACACCCCTTAAGAGTCTTATTCTAATAACAATCTGCTTATTCTGCTAACACTTCGGCACTGAAAAAGATCCAGAAACGAACTACAACGAAAACTTGCCCCATCCAACCCGCCTCCTTCTTCCCGCAACCGCCCCCACCTCCACTCCTTCCACCTTCTCCTCTATGCCGGCCCACCACAACACCACCATCCGCCGCCGCTCCCACCCCACAACCTCCGTCCTTCTCTGATGCGCCACCCCCTCCCACCCACCTTCTCCCCGCGCCCTACCAGCTCTAACGCGCCGCCCAGCCATCCCAACCAACGTGCCACCCCACCCTGCCTCCATCTGGTGCCAGATCCGGCGAGAAGCGTTCCTCCTCCCCTCCCATGCATGGCCACGGCGAGCCACACTGCTGCCAAGCTCCTCGTCCGATACCTACTCCCTCTCTCCCCCACCTTCCCTCCTCAGACCACCTGCACCCCATGTCGGTCGGCCACCAGATCCCGGCCGCAGTGCACCCCCGCACCCCCAGCGATGCCCTTCGCTAGATCCAGGCCGCGGTGCACCCCCGCACCCCCCTGTGATGCCCTGCACCGAATCCAGGCCGCAGCGCACCCCCGTGCCCCCTGGCGACGCCCTGCGCCGGATCCAGGCCGCGGCGCACCCCTCCCCCCACCCCCTCCGCCTGGCTCAGCAAGAGTGGACGCTGCCTACCGTCAACGCGATGGCTACCATGGGATGGGCGGCACTCTACCACACAACTCCGCGCAGGTCAGATCCGAGATGCCTCGACCTTCTCTCCATCGTCCCCGCCATGGATCCAATGAGTCCATCATCACCACCACCCCTCGTCCCTCCTTTGCGATATCAACACCGGGACGTCCAGCAGGGCGACAAGGGTGCCCGGGTCAATGCCCTCCTGCCCTCCTCTGACATGTGCAGTGCACACCTTGCCATGCTGCAAAGTCATCCACTCGTTGCACCCATCATCCATTGTGTAGCCGGAGTTTGGCGCAGCCCACATCTCCAGCGGGGGCAGCTCGTGGCCCGCCTGGGTGCAGTTTCGGCAGCTGTTATTTGCAAGTATATTTCCCTGATCTCACATTTTTTGTATTGACCCATTTTCATCTACGTGCAGTTCGCTTCATCGGCGTCCGCTATTCACTTCTTTTTGGAAAAACAAAAAAAGCTCTTTAAGGGTGGCCATGCTGCCATTTGCAATTCGCTAGAGGGAAAGAGAAGGTGCTCTCATCAGGGGGAGTCGATGCCGTGACCTTGCGTACACAGCGAGCCGCGCTGTAATCACATTGCTCGCGTGTACCATGAAGTCCACTATTTGCTCTCGTTTGTGACAATTTTTTGGTGGTTCAATTCTGTTTATGAAAAACACAGAGGAGTACACTTTCTTTTTGGATGTGGTTCGCTTGTACTGTGCGTTGGTTCACTTCCATTTTTTAAAAATTTTGCACTTGCCATGTTCAGTTTCAGAGAAGTACTAAATTGTTGTAGATTTGGAATGGGCATATGCTGTGCAGTTAGTGATCCAGGGTGGTGCACGATGATATGCAGATTGGCACCATGGTCAAAGAAGTGTGCGGCGTGGTACAGTATGCAACGCCCATATTCCACTTATTTTTCTTGAACTGGCTAGTGTTGATTTTGTGTATATGTATGTGTATGTGGTTGTGTAAAACAACGGTTGGATGTATTGTGTAAATGAGTATCATCAGCGGCCATAGGGTAGTGGCGCAAAAAAAATTGTGTGTGTAGTTTGGCTACATCATCACCTACAGTGTGTTTGGTTCTCGGATGTGGTTTACTTTTAAAAGTGATGTTGTTCACTTGCGCTCAACATGAAAGTGCATTTTTTTATAAACGAAACAACAAGATAGCAATGAGGTTCACTTCCCCATATGTCGCGGTTCATTTGCCCTCGTCTCTACGGTCCACTCGTTCATAAAAAATTGTTTGAAAAAAAGACAACAAAAACTCACAAAAAACTCGTTTGATAAAGTTTACGTCTGACAAAAGAATTCATGAAGTTCACTTAACTATCTGATGCAGTGCGGTTTTCAGTCTAAAAGCAGTGCGGTTTTCTTCCTCGTCTTCAAAATTTTACGTCCCACTAAAAAGAAACCATACAGTTCTCTTACTGGTCTGATGCAGTGCAGTTTTTTGTCCGATGCAGTGCGTTTTTCAGTCGGATGAAGTACACTCGTCGAATTGGGTGTTGCGAAAAACAGAGTGTCCGCATTTTGGTAAATTCGAAATTCCTCTTAAACTATAAAGAATTAGAGAGAGTATTCTACATGAAAAAGTTGTGCCTCGTCGATATCTTTCCAACAGCGTGTCGTTTGAATCATTCTGACCAGCGGTTTGTAAAAATTTCACGAAAAACGGCCGCTGTCACTCGTCGTCCGCCATATGATTTTCAAAATTAACTTAAAACCGTAAGGAATATCAAAAACATTTCAATATATGAAAGGTGCGCCATGTCCATAGCTTTCCAACAACGTATTACACACCTCGTTTCGACGAACGGTTTAAAAACTAGAGCAAAAACAGTGTCGAAAATTGCAAAAATTTCAAAATAACGTAATTCCGCGATTTAGTAAATTTGAAAGTGATCTTAAACCATAACGAATTAGAGAAAATAATATATATGAAAAAGATGCGCCTCGATGATATCTTTCCAACGGCATATCATTTGCTTTATTCTGATGAGCGATTTAGAAAAAATCACAAAAATACGCTCGCTGCCACTCATTGTGGGTTGCACCGTTTTCAAAACTGCTCTTAAACCGCGAGAAATCTCGAAAAGTGTTTAATATGTCAAAGTTGCGCCTAATCCATAGCTTTCCAATGGTATATTATACGCCTCGTTCCAATAAATGGTTAAAAAACTAGAGTGAAAATAGTACCAAAAAAACACGGCGTGCAGTTTTTTTGCGACGGGAAGTTCACTCGCGTGAGTACTGCAGCACACTTTGTTCAAACAATGACGTGTACTTGCTTTGAGCGTGCAGTGCAGAAGTGTTATCAAAATAGTTATTCTGCTAATATTAGCAGAGTAGATCGCCTCGTTGGGAAGGAGCTGGGCGGGGAGGACATGGCTATTTTGTTACCGGTAACAAAATAATATTCTGTTACTCCCGGCCCCCTATAAGGAACAAGCGATCGCAAGACCGAAAGCCCACCGAATCTTCCTAGGCCCGAAACGACAAAAAGGAGCCGCGCTGGAGCCCCGTGAGACCCCATCGTTCCGGTCCTCCCCGCCGTCGCCCGACTCCCTCCAGCGCGCCTCCGCCCAGCTCCTTCCCAACGCGCCGCCGCCCGACTCCCTCCCAACGCGCCTCCACCCAGCTCCTTCCCCAGCGCGCCGCCACCCGACTCCCTTCCAGCGAGCCGCTGCCAGCCCCCCCCCACCCCCGCCACTGTGCCGCCATCTCCCTGTCCCCCATCGCCACGCCGCCATCTTCCTGTCCCCCGTCGCCGCGCCGCCATCTCCCCTGGTCGCCGCAGCCGCGCGGCCATCTCACCTGCCCCCCGCCGTCGCGCCGCCATCTCGCCTGGCTCCGGTCGCGCTGTTCACCACCGGTGCCCCTGCAGCGCTACCTCCTCCCGTCGGTGGGGCTCCATCACTGCATCCCCCCAGCCGTTCACTGCCGCCACCCGGGTCGTTTAATGGGCATACGACAAGTAGTTCGACGCCACAGCTTAGGAGGTTGCCTCCTTTCCCTTCCTCCACATCATTCTCCATTCAATCTCAGGTTGATTCTATGCAAAAAAATGGATGCTCCATGTGTGCTTGTTGAAATGCTATGAGAAACTGAATCTTTTTATGTTGTTTTGTAGGAGTATTTGGTAAAATGCAGTAAAACAAGTTTCCTTTTTTGAGAGATAAAAAATGTGAAGCAGTTAAATGTTTTGTTAGAAAAACAGTTTGGTTGTGTTGGTATGATGCCAGAATTTTGATTCAGAGAAGCCGAAGTGGGGTTTTTATGTTGCATTTTTTATATCAGAACAATTCACACACTAACTTCTTTTGACATTCAAATTTATTTTTCATGAAGTTCATAGTTTTGTGTCCATGGTGTAGATTCGCCGATGCTCCTCCTTCTCGGCTAGTGGGCCAACACGGCTGTCCTCACGGTGGCCTCCCTTCGATGATCTGAGGTGCCCTCATGGCCTCCTCTACTTCCTACCTAATAGATCACGGCGGCCCTCCCCCACCTACTGCTCATCATCATCGATCTCAACAACGAAGGGGGGGCAAAATAAACGTGAACCTCACCGCCCTCTTCATGGTAATGATTCCTTACCGCTGCTACAATTTTATACTTATTGTTCAGTAGTACTAGTACTGATCAAATATGAGTTGATTGAAAAATGGAGTTGATTCTTCTCTCTGTTGCATGCTAGTTGTAGTGAGTACAGATGTTATGTAGTACACATCTTTTTAATACAAACATTTTAAAAGTTTATTTTTGAACTTCTCCCAATTAATATACCTGAACTTAATTATCTTTCTAACATGTACTTATATCACCTTCATTGGATTTTGTGTTCGTGCTTTTAACACAATCAGTTCAGATCTCGATAGACCACAAGTTCAAGTTCACTAGTATTTATAAATGCTGGTAGCAGTACTAGTATTTACAAATTTGTAACCTAAGAACTAAGCTTGCATCTTGTTACTTCTATGGAAGCCCTGACCTCATAAATTTTTTTGACCAACCACTGACCTGAGAATTAGACATGGTGCTCAGTGTATTTTCTCAACCTTGGTTGTTCTTGCAATGCTTATAAGCTTGACATCTTTGATGAATCCAGCCCGAACTGAAGCCTGTCGGCGAGTCGGGCGTTGGGCCAACCGCTGTCGTCTGTATACCTCCTTCCCCGTTGAGCCCATGCTCTTCTGCACTTGATGCTTGAGCTGCCTGCACTTCTTTTCTCTGTTCGAAAATTCCCAAAGCATCAGTACTTTGTATCAGGATACACCATGTTAGTTATGCAAATTTCTATTATGCTTGTATGTCCAAAAATGTGTACAGTTACTGCTTTTGACTTCTTGTAGTGCGGAGAAGTTACCCTGTCGTGGGATGACCTCGAGACTCCTTCTCCACGTCGACACAATTGTAGGACTAACGTGCTACTGACCACGCAAGCTTCCTCAAGGAGCTCGTGTCCAACGATACTGAAGGAAAATCTGCTCCAATTTTGAACTTCTTATTTAGTCATTGCTATTGCTGAGTGAAAAATGGAGTGAAAGTGTATTGCAATAGATCTGTCTTAGACCCTGGCAATCCTCTATTTAGCCTGCTTGTTTTTTGGTTTGTAATTCAAGAACTTTGACCTTCGTAATTCGGTTTTTGGTTAATTTGTTATGCCCAGTACAAACCGTTAAATCTGAAGAGGCTTCTAATAGCAAGAAAATGTACAGTCGCTGTGTAGTATATGTCATTCATGTATGAAAAATGTGTAGTCGGTGTGGTGTATATGTTATTCATGTACATATATTATATGTAAAAAAATTGTATATGATGAGATGATTGCTACTTCTTCAAAGAAGGTACATGACAGCGGGATGTGCGTGCAAGAATGAAAAAAATGGTTTGAATCAAAAACCTTGATAGTACGAATTAAAAACAATGATCAGTTCGAAAAATAGAAGATGGTTAGCTTTTGGTATCCTGTGACGCTCAAGAAAACGTCCAAGTTCTGCAACTGATACGCCCAGATGGGACATGGAGATCAGTCCAATAGGCGCATCTGAAATGAGATGTCGTGTGCCGCCCACCTATCCCCATGCCGCAGGTCGTGTCATGTCGGCTTGCCATCAATCACTGTTGTTGCTCAGCCTCGAGTGCTCTCACAATCGCCACACACAACATCTTTCTATCATTGCCCTCGCCCTACTCTCCTGCATATTGACATTGTAAAAACACAACAAGTTTACAATTAAAAAAGTTGTAAGTTCAACACGACATCCCAGATAAGTTTGAAGAAAAGCTAAAACTAAATGAAACCCCATGGAAATTCAAATGGTAAAAGTTCTAAGTTGCAAAACAAGAGAAGTCCAAAAACATTATTGCAAAAAATTGAGTTAAAAAAGAAACACACGAAAAATTTCCTTTCAAAAAAATATCATTCAGTTCAATGATATAAACCATGGAAGTTCGGGGACTATGATACCCAAAACATATAGTGAAGTCTAGTATGTGAAAACACGCTCAGTACAAACCCATACGGACATTAGTTCAAGTACTCTTTTCTTGGAACCATTCAAAATTACTCTGAAAAATACCTCAGTACAAACGCATACCTTGATCAGTATGAGTACTCTGTTTTTTCTGTTACTGTCCCATGCAAACCTAGATCAGTACAAATATACCGTTGAAAACTTACGAGCAAAAATATTATCCAAAACAGAGCAAAGTCTAGTTAGTGGAAACCACGCTTAGTACCAACCCATGCAAACATCAGTTTAAGTACTTTTTCGGAACCTTTCAAAATTACTCTGTGAAATAATACATCAGTACAAACACACACAAAAATCAGTACAAGTACTCTATTTTTTCTGACGGAAAAAACAGCACGATGGATTTCACCGTAATCCAAATTACTCTCCAACGGTTGCAAATTTGAGAAAACGTTCAACATGACTAAGTTTTGTATTTTCGATATTTTCCAACCATATATTATTTGCCACATTTCAACAAACTTTTAAAATTAATCACGTTCGAAATCAAATTTGACCATATTCGAAATCGTTTTTAAACCGTAAGGAATTAGAAAAACATTTCAATAAAAAAAAGTTGCCCATTTTCCATAGCTTTCCAACGCCGTATCACTTGCAAAAAATCGTGAAAATACGCTTCTCCCAGAATTTTATCGTTTTCCAAATTACTTTTAAATCGTATAGAATTAGAAAAAATAATAGATTTATGGAAGATGGGGATTTTCACAAGCTTTCCAACGCTATCTTATTTGCTCAATTCTGACAAACTGTTTGAAAAACGAGTCCAAAATACGATTAACATTTTTGGTTTTGAAAAAAACGGTTTTTTCAAAACTGATCTTAAACCATAATGATTTTGCAAAAATGTTCAATATACTTGAAATATAGTTATCAAGAGCTTTCCAACGATATATTACACGCCCTGTTCCAACAAAAAAATTGCAAAAAAAAAATTTGAACTAAAGAAGACGATTTGTTAAACAGAACTGAAAGCATCAGTTCAATCGCTCGAAAATCATCAGTACAACCAACTGAAATCGTCAGTTCAAAAAGGGTAACAGAATAATATTCTGTTATGCGTAACAGAATAGCCCAGATGTGTGTGTGTGTGTGTGTGTGTGTGTGTGTGTGTGTGTCTATATATATTTGAGCCAGTTCCCCCAAAACCTACATTTAACATGGTGGGACGATCTTATGTTAAGTTAGTACTAAAAAATAGTGTGACCCGTTAAGTGCATATGTACAAATGACGTGTGTGTGTGCAGGGACATGCATTTCGATGGTTGCATGCAGTTCCATTTATTTATACCGTTGAGCAACAAAGTGGCAAATTCGACTCTTAGGGCATCCTCATTCCTCAAAATCCCCTGTAAAGGCCCGGACCATGCGGTCCAAACACTTGTTGCCATTCTACATGGTCCCTTAAATGTCCACGCACCCAATCGTATGTTTGTTTTCCTGCAAGCCGGAAGCAAATTTGGAGGAGCTTTGTGGGAGTCCCGATACCATGTGGGAGTCCGCTTGGCCACTGTCTGTTGGACCACATGTGCTGAGAGCCTATGATTTGTCCTCTAGTTCCACTCATCTCATCTCTGATGTTCGGATTTGATGCATGTTTAAGAGGCAGGGTTAGATGGTTGGCTCTCGTATCGTGTCCGTGGATGGATAGTGTATCCATTTTCGGGGATAACATTGTAGATGCCCTTACATCCGTCTGTTGGGAAACGTAACATGCAATTTCAAAAAAAAATCCTACTCTCATGCAAGATCTATCTAGGAGATGCATAACAACGAGAGGGGAAGAGTGTGTCCACGTATCCTCGTAGACCGAAAGTGGAAGCATTAACTTAACGCGGTTGATGTAGTCGAACGTCTTCTTGAATCAACTGATCAAGTACCGAACGTACGGCACCTTCGAGTTTTGCACACATTCAGATCGATGATGTCCCTTGAACTCTTGATCCAGTAGTGGCACGAAGGAGTCGATGAGTTCCATTAGCACGATGGCGTGATGACGGTGTTGGTGAAGTGATCCGCACAAGGCCTCGCCTAAGCACTACAAAAATATGACCTGAGGAGTAAACAGTGGAGGGGGGCACCGCACACGGCTAAGAGACATTTGTTGTGCTTGGTGTCCCCTGCCCCCATATATAAAGGAGGAGAGGGGAGGCCGGCTAGCCCTAGGGGCACGCCGAGTGGGGGGAGTCAGGACTCCCAGTCCTAGTCAGCTCCCCCTTCCTTCCAAAGGGGAAAGGGGAAAGAGGGGAGAGGGATAAGGATAGGGGGGCCGCACCCCCACCCTTTGTCCAATTCGGACTGCCATGGGGGGTTGGGGCACCACCTCTCATGGCCTGCCTCCTCCTCTCCACTATGTCCCATGAAGCCCATTAACTTTCCCGGGGGGTTCCAGTATCCTCCCGGCACTCCGAAAAATTCTTGAACTTTCTGGAACCATTACGGTTTCCGGTTAATACAATTCTAGCATGAATAATAAACATTTATCATGAATAAGGAAATATAAAATAACAACTTTATTATTGCCTCTAGGGCATATTTCCTTTAGTCTCCCACTTGCACTAGAGTCAATAATCTAGATTACATTGTAACGAATCTAACACCCATGGAGTCTTGGTGTTGATCATGTTTTGCTCGTGGAACAGGCTTAGTCAACGGGTATGCAACATTCAGATCCGTATGTATTTTGCAAATCTCTATGTCTCGTTCCTTGACCAAATCTTGGATGGAGTTGAAGCGTCTCTTGATGTGTTTGGTCTTTTTGTGAAATCTGGATTCCTTCGCCAAGGAAATTGCTCCAGTATTGTGATAAAAGGTTTTCATTGGACCCGATGCACTAGGTATTACACCTAGATCGGATATGAACTCCTTCATCTAGACTCCTTCATTTGCTGCTTCCGAAGCAGCTATGTACTCCGCTTCACACGTAGATCCCGCCACGACGCTCTGCTTGGAACTACACCAACTGACAGCTCCACCATTCAATGAAAATACATATCCAGATTGTGATTTAGAGTCATCCGGATCAGTGTCAAAGCTAGCATCAATGTAACCATTTACGACAAGCTCTTTGTTAACTCCATAAAAGAGAAACATATCCCTAGTCCTTTTCAGGTACTTCAGGATGTTCTTGACCACTGTCCAGTGATCAACTCCTGGATTACTTTGGTACCTCCCTGCTAAACTTATAGCAAGGCACACATCAGGTCTGGTACACGGCATAGCATACATGATAGAACCTATGGCTGAGGCATAGGGAATGACTTTCATTTTCTCTCTATCTTCTGCAGTGGTCGGACATTGAGTCTGACTCAACTTCACCTTGTAGCACAAGCAAGAACCCTTTTGTTGACTGGTCCATTTTGAACTTCTTCCAAACTTTATCAAGGTATGTGCTTTGTGAAATTCCTATCAAGCGTCTTGATCTATCTTTATAGATCTTGATGCCCAATATATAAGCAGCTTCACCGAGGTCTTTCATTGAAATATTCTTGTTCAAGTATCCTTTTATGCTATTCAGAAATTCCACATCATTTTCAATAAACAATATGCCATCCACATATAATATTAGAAATTCTATAGAGCTCCCACTCACTTTCTTATAAATACAGGTTTCTCCAAAAGTATATATAAAACCATATGCTTTGATCACCTCATCAAAGCGTATATTTCAACTCCGATATGCTTGCACCAGTCCATAAATGGACCGCTGGAGCTTGCACACTTTGTTAGCACCTTTAGGATCGACAAAACCTTCTGGTTGCATCATATACAACTCTTCTTTAAGAAATCCATTAATGAATGCAGTTTTGACATCCATTTGCCAGATTTCATAATCATAAAATGCGATAATTGCTAACATGATTCGGACAGACTTAAGCATCGCTACGGGTGAGAAAGTCTCATCGTAGTCAACTCCTTGAACTTGTCGAGAACCTTTTGCAACAAGTCGAGCTTTACAGACAGTAATATTATCGTCAGCGTCAGTCTTCTTCTTGAAGATCCATTTATTCTCTATGGGTCTCCGATCATCGGGCAGATCCACCAAAGTCCACACTTTATTCTCATACATGGATCCTATATCAGATTTCATGGCCTCAAGCCATTTATCGGAATCTGGTCTCATCATAGCTTCTTCATAGTTCGTAGGTTCGTCATGGTCAAGTAACATGACTTCCAGAATAGGATTACCGTACCATTCTGGTGCGATCGTGCTCTGCCAGACCTACGAGGTTCTGTAGCAACTTGATCTATAGTTTCATGATCTTTATCATTAGCTTCCTCTCCAGTTGGTGTAGGCATCACGAGAACAGATTTCTCAGATGAACTACTTTCCAAATTGAGAGCAGGTACAATTACCTCATCAAGTTCTAGTTTCCTCCCACTCACTTCTTTTGAGAGAAACTCCTTCTCTAGAAAGGTTTCGTTCTTAGCAACAAAAATCTTGCCTTCGGACTTGTGGTAGAAGGTGTACCCAATTATTTCCTTAGGGTATCCTATGAAGACATATTTCTCCAATTTGGGTTCAAGCTTATCGGGCTGAAGCCTTTTAACATGAGCATCGCATCCCCAAACTTTAAGAAACGATAGCTTAGGTTTCTTGCCAAACCATAGTTTATACGGTGTTGTCTCAATGGATTTTGACGGTGCCTTGTTTAAAGTGAATGCAGTTGTCTCTAATGCATAACCCCAAAATGATAGTGGTAAATCGGTAAGAGACATCATAGGTCGCACCATATGTAATAAAGTGCGGTTACGATGTTCGGACACACCATTATGTTGTGGTGTTCCAAGTGGCGTGAGCTGTGAAACTATTCCACATTGTTTTAAATGAAGGCCAAACTCGTAACTCAAATATTCTCCTCCACGATCAGATCGTAGAAACTTTATTTTCTTGTTACGATGATTCTCCACTTCACTCTGAAATTCTTTGAACTTTTCAAATGTTTCAGACTTGTGTTTCATTAAGTAGATATACCCATATCTGCTCAAATCATCTGTGAAGGTCAGAAAATAACGATACCTGCTACGAGCATCAACACTCATTGGACCGCATACATCGGTATGTATTATTTCCAATAAGTTACTAGCTTGTTCCATTGTTCTGGAGAACAGAGTTTTAGTCATCTTGCCTATAAGGCACGGTTCACAAGTATCAAATGATTCATAATCAAGTGATTCCAAAAGTCCATCTTTATGGAGTCTCTTCATGTGTTTTACACCGAAATGACCCAAACGGCAGTGCCAAAATAAGTTGCACTATCATTATCAACTTTGCATCTTTTCGCATCAATATTATGAATATGTGTATCATCATGATCGAGATTTAATATAAATATACCACTCTTCAAGGGTACATGACCATAAAAGATATTACTCATATAAATAGAACAACCATTATTCTCTGATTTAAATGAATAACCGTCTCGCACTAAACAAGATCCATATATAACGTTCATGCTCAACGCTGGCACCAAATAACAATTATTCAGGTCTAAAACTAATCCCGAAGGTAGATGTAGAGGTAGCGTGCCAACGGTGATCACATCAACCTTGGAACCATTTCCGACGCGCATCGTCACCTCGTCCTTAGCCAATCTTCGTTTAATCCGTAGTCCCTGCTTCGAGTTACAAATATGAGCAACCGAACCGGTATCAAATACTCAGGCACTACTATGATAATTAGTAAGGTACACAGCAATAACATATATATCAAATATACATTTGTTCACTTTGCCATCCTTCTTATCCGCCAAATACTTGGCGCAGTTCCGCTTCCAATGACCAGTCCCTTTGTAGTAGAAGCACTCAATTTCAGGCTTGGTCCATTTTTAGGTTTCTTCTCGGGAGTGGCAACTTGCTTGTCATTCTTCTTGAAGTCCCCTTCTTTTTACACTTGCCCTTCTTCTTGAAACTAGTGGTCTTGTTAACCATCAACACTTGATGTTCCTTCCTTATTTCTACCTCTGCGGCCTTTAGCATCGCGAAGAGCTCGGGAATAGTCTTTTCCATCCCTTGCATATTGTAGTTCATCACGAAGCCTTTGTAGCTTGGTGGCAGTGATTGAAGAACTCTGTCAATGACACAACCATCTGGAAGATTAAATCCCAGCTGAGTCAAGTGATTATGGTACCCAGACATTCTGAGTATGTCCTCACTAACAGAACCGTTCTCCTCCATCTTGCAGCTATAGAACTTGTTGGAGACTTCATATCTCTGAACGGGCATTTGCTTGAAATATCAACTTCAACTCCTGGAACATCTCATATGGTCCATGACATTCAAAACGTCTTTGAAGTCCTGATTCTAAGCCGTAAAGCATGGCACACTGAAATAACAAGTAGTCATCAGATCGAGCTTGCCAAGTGTTCACAACGTCAACTTCTGCTCCTGCAGCAGACCTTGCACCTAGCGGTGCATCAAGGACATAATTCTTCTATGCAGCAATGAGGATAATCCTCAAGTTACGGACCCAGTTCGTGTAGTTGCTTCTTTCAACTTAGCTTTCTCTAGGAATGCATTAAAATTCAAGGGAACGGTAGCACAGGCCATTGATCTACAACATAGATATGCAAAAACTATCAGGACTAAGTTCATGATAAATTAAGTTCAATTAATCATATTACTTAAGAACTCCCACTTAGATAGACAACCCTCTAGTCATCTAAACGATATGTGATCCAAATCAACTAAAGCATGTCCTATCATCACGTGAGATGGAGTAGTCTTCAATGGTGAACATCACTATGTTGATCATATCTACTATATGATTCATGTTCGACCATTCGGTCTCCAGCGTTCCGAGGCCATATCTGTATATGCTAGGCTCGTCAAGTTTAACCCGAGTATTCCGCGTGTGCAAAACTGGCTTGCACCCGTTGTATTTGAACGTAGAGCCTATCACACCTGATCATCACGTGGTGTCTCAGCAAGAAGAACTTTCACAACGGTGCATACTCGAGGAGAACACTTATACCTTGAAATTTTAGTGAGCGATCATCTTATAATGCTACCATCGTACTAAGCAAAATAATATGCATAAAACATAAACATCACATGCAATCAAAATATGTGACATGATATGGCCATCATCATCTTGTGCTTTTGATCTCCATCATCAAAGCAGCATCATGATCTCCATCGTCACTGGCTTGACACCTTGATCTCCATCGTAGTGTTGTGGTCATCTCACCAACCATTTCTTCTACGACTATCGCTACCACTTAGTGATAAAGTAAAGCAATTACATAGCGCTTGTATTTCATACAATAAAGCGACAACCATATGGCTCCTGTCAGTTGCCGATAACTTTTACAAAACATGATCATCTCATACAACAATCTTTATATCACATCATGTCTTGACCACATCATATCACAACATGCCCTGCAAAAACAAGTTAGACGTCCTCTACTTTGTTTGTTGCAAGTTTTACATGGCTGCTACGGGCTGCTAGCATGAACCGTACATACCTACGGCACAAAAACCACAACGGTGATTTATCAAGTTTGCTGTTTTAACCTTCACAAGGACCGGTCGCGGTCAAATTCGATTCAACTAAAGTTGGATAAACAGATACTCGCCAGCCACCTTTATGCAAAACTAATTGCATGTCTGTCCGTGGAATCGGTCTCATGAACGCGGTCATGTAAGGTTGGTCTGGGCTACTTCATCCAACAATACCGCCAAATCAAAATAATACATTGGTGGTAAGCAGTATGACGATCACCGCCCACAACTCTTTGTGTTCAACTCATGCATATCATCTACGCATAGACCTGGCTCGGATGCCACTATCGGGAAACGTAGCATTCAATTTCAAAAAGTTCCCTACACTCACGCAAGATCTATCTAGGAGATGCATAGCAACAAGAGGGGGAGAGTGTGTCCATGTACCCTCGTAGACTGAAAGCGAAAGTGTTAACTTAACGCGGTTGATGTAGTCGAACGTCTTCTCGACTCAACCGATCAAGTACCGAACGTACGACACCCCCCGAGTTCTGCACACGTTCATCTCGATGACGTCCCTCGAACTCTTGATCCAGTAGACGCACAAAGGGTTCGATGAGTTCCATTAGCACGATGGCATGATGACGGTGTTGGTGAAGTGATCCGCGCAGTGCTTCGCCTAAGCACTATGACAATATGACTGGAGGAGTAAACAGTGGAGGGGGGCACCACACACGACTAAGAGACAATTGTTGTGCTTTGGGGTGCCCCCTGGCCTCGTATATAAAGGAGGATAGGGGAGGCTTGCCGGCCCTAGGGGCGCGCCAAGTTGGGGGAGTCCCACTAGGACTCCCAGTCCTAGTCGGCTCCCCCCTTTCTTCCAACAGAGAGGGCAGAAGGGGAAAGAGGGGGAGAGGGAGAAGGAAAGGGGGGCCGCGCCCCCCACCTCTTATCCAATTCGGACTGCCATGGGGGGCGTGCGCCACCTCTTGCGGCCTACCTCCTCCTC
The DNA here is from genome assembly GCF_018294505.1 of Triticum aestivum. Taxonomy (NCBI): domain Eukaryota; kingdom Viridiplantae; phylum Streptophyta; class Magnoliopsida; order Poales; family Poaceae; genus Triticum; species Triticum aestivum. The sequence goes on along the minus strand of NC_057795.1, from coordinate 115,519,477 downwards.
TCCACTATGGCCCATGAGGCCCATTAACTTTCCGGGGGTTCCGGTAACCTCCCGGTAATCCAAAAAAATCCTGAATCTTTCCGGAACCATTCTGGTGTTCGTATATAACCTTCCAATATATCAATCTTTACCTCTCGACCATTTCGAGACTCCTCGTCATGTCCGTGATCTCATCGGGGACTCCGAACAACCTTCGGTCACCAAAACACATAACTCATATAATACATATCGTCATCGAATGTTAAGCATGCAGACCCTATGGGTTCGAGAACTATGTAGACATGACCGAGACACCTCTCCGATCAATAACCAATAGCGGAACCTGGATGCTCATATTGGTTCCCACATATTCTATGAAGATCTTTATCGGTCGAACCGCAATGTCAACATACGTTATTCCCTTTGTCATCGGTATGTTACTTGCCTGAGATTCGATCGTCGGTATCTTCATACCTAGTTCAATCTCGTTACTAGCAAGTCTCTTTACTCGTTCCATAGTGCATCATCCTGCAACTAACTCACTAGTCACATTTCTTACAAGGCTTCATATGATGTGCATTACCGAGAGGGCCTAGAGATACCTCTCCGATACCCTGAGTGACAAATCCTAGTCTCGATCTATGCCAACCCAACAAACACCTTCGAAGATACCTATAGAGCATCTTTATAATCACCCAGTTATGTTGTGATGTATGATAGCACAAAAGGCATTCCTTCGGTGTCTGGGAGTTGCATAATCTCATAGTCGGAGGAATATATATTTAATACGAAGAAAGCAGTAGCAATAAAACTGAACGATCATTATGCTAAGCTAACGGATGGGTCTTGTCCATCACATCATTCCACTAATGATATGATCCTGTTTATCAAATAACAACGCATGTCCATGGCTAGGAAACTTAACCATCTTTGATCAACGAGCTAGTCTAGTAGAGGCATACTAGGGACATGATGTTGTGTATGTATTCACACATGTATCAAGTTTCCGGTTAATACAATTCTAGAATGAATAATAAACATTTATCATGAATAAGGAAATATAAAATAACAACTTTATTATTGCCTCTAGGGAATATTTACTTCACCCTCCCTCATCTAGCTCCTTATTTTATATCAGTCTGCCAAAGATGACTATGGCCATGGTCATAGAGTCTGTCATTGTGGCCATGCTTGGGAAATAGTCAGTGCCTACAAACCGTGGCATGTTATCTCCTTGTGATGCCTTGTTGTACAACTATTGCTCTAATCCTTGAGGCATCATGATCAACCCTGTTTTTATTGGATTAAGTTATCAATGACGCGCTAGTAAATCCGCACACCAGTCATAACTAGCAAAAATATTAGTGGCGTGCGGCCATCCAAGGCATGCCATTACTAACAACATACTAGTGGCATGCGGTCCAAAGGGCATGCCACTAGTTAGTTCCACTAAGAAGAGGGCCCGACATAAATTACTAGTAGCATGTGGTCCAAAAAGCACATCGCCAGTCTGTCCAGCCCGCTTTTGAGCCCCATTTACTAGTGTCGTGTCCTCAGGCATGCATGCCACAAGTACTTACCTTAGTAGTGGCATGCGGGGTTAGGATGCATATCAGTAGTAACTATTGTTGAGTGAGCTTCTAGGTCCCACTTACTATTGGCGTCCCATTCAGGCGTCGCGCCACTAGTAAGTGGCTTATCCAAAACATTGTGCGCCATTACACTAACCATAAGCGGCTTACACTTATAGCCGCCTTCAATACCTGGATGCCCCGAAGTGGTTATAAATTTGGAACCCACTGCCTACTTTCTATAAGTACATGTGGTTTTTAGAGCAGAACCGCCTATGATGCTTTTGTTTTATTCTTTTAAATTATTCTTCCATGTTCAAAGCATTTCCATAAAGCACTTCGACATTATTTCACATTTGCATTGCATTTCATAAATAGATATGTATCCAATAGTGTAAGGGCAACACATACAACAAAATGGTAAAATCTACATTGTTTCTACAGTAACATATGCACTTTTCAAACATAATGGGATCGGTGGCGTTGTATATTTCACACTCCGGCGAGTCCTCCAACCCAATTGAAAGAGCACTAACTTCTGATGTTATAGGTGAAAGGAGGCGAGACAATGACCTCCAACTAGTATACATAGATTTACATAAGAATGTAGTATTTAATTCATATGAATTTAGGAAATTGCAAACTTACAAATAATGCACTTATATTATCCTCGGCATATGCCTCCGCTGGACTTTTTTGTGTAGCACAACTAAAATAGAGCAACATCACCGATGTGAAATTTTTGTTGCATTGCACAAGACATTCTTACCAAAATAGTGGTCTGCGTAGTACACTAAAAGGGGACAAGGCAATTCAGTGCCCAGGCTCAGTTGCACCCGCGGTGAAGAGAAAATACAAAACAAATACTAACAATCCATTGTTTCATGAAAGATAATTTGGTGCGTGAAGTGCGCTCCAAATTTCAGATCATTTGGACATCTGAGTAGCTCTTGGCAAAAAATACAAATTTGGGGTCTGTGAATTTTTTTTATTGTTCATGTATTTTTCTGACCCAATTTTTCTTTTTTGTTGAGAGCTACTCATATGTACAAATGATCTGAAATTTGACGTGCACCTCACGCACCAAATTATCTTCCATGAAAAAAATCAGATTTTTCTTGAACTTTTGTAGTATTTTTTGTGAATTTTCTCTTCACCGGATGCATATGAGCTTGGGTTCAGAAATGGATGTTCGACTAAAAGGTCACAATAGTTACGATGTTTGTGCAAAGCCATGAAAGGTTGTGTGTAAAATGATCCATGGTTACATAAAAGAAGTAGATTGAGTTTATTGTAGGAACACCAATACAAAATTTAGTAATTGCAAAGTTAATAGCCAATTTCGTGTTGGAGTAAATATGCATACAATTTCATAAACTAATTGCTTTAAGGAAGCATGTGGTTGGACCATTGTTTCATGGAAGGAATTAGGTTGGATCAATCATGTTCTTGTACCATATGAAACATGGAGGATACTTATATGATTAATAGGAAACTAGGGTTAACCGGCACATATTGGAGTAAATATGCATACATTTTCATGTTTGACTTGCTAAAAGAAGTATCTGCTTGGATCATTGTTACATGTAAGGAATTAGACCAACTGGCCAAATCATGTTCTTGAATCATAATAAACATGGAGGATACATATATGATTAACAAAATGAATTAAGGTTAACTTCCACGGCAACAAACTGAAACCCACATAGCCAGATCTAGGATCAATCGATCCATTTCCCAGCACACCCTTTCAGAATCAAGCACAAAACACAGTGACGAGGAATGGATAAGGAGGAGGTGCATATGTGTACTGGAAAGGGGAAGATCCATGAGGATGCTGACATAGACGATGAGGGAGAGCATAGGTGGCGGCACGGGATGCACAGCGATGCCATGGTGTACATGTATGGCCCAGCGTACATGGCGGCAAACTTGTCACGCGGCAAAGCAGGTGAGGCCGACATCAACGGGAGATGGAAGCGGTGACAAAGAGAGTTGGAGGAGGCAAGGCAAATATACTATGGTTGTGATGGTGGGAGATGGGGCGGCTAGGATTTGCAATAAATTTAAGGTACGTGTATATGTAGTTAGGGTGTCACGACATCGAAGTTGGTTATGACCCAAAAACCCCTTGTTGGCGATGGTGCCGACACCCATACCTCACTTAGCATGCTCGAATGTTGAAGCAACATATGAGGCAGCATGGAGGGCGACAACGGCGGTAATGGCTCCTCCATGTGGTCATCCACGTGGCCTACCGGAGGTGGCAGTGGTGGCACTGACACGCTAACACCCCTTACCCTACCCGAATGTTATTGTGGAGGACTTGGATGCAGCGGCCCTAGATCCATTTCTTCAAGAATGGGGGGGTGAGTGGCGGAGAAACTAAGTGCGGGGGAATTGTGTTATGCGGGTAGGTGGGGGAAGTACCACGGGAAGCTTCAATTCCAAGACCGCCTTCATTGATACAAAACTAAAGGAAGTTTCAAATCTCCAACCACCTCCCGGCGATACTGCATGAGCCACCTCCATCACTAATAGAATCGCCTCTGCTGGATCATTAGAGGTGGCTTTATCACAGGGTGATGTAATCGCATCCGTTGGCCGCTGCTAATCCTTGTTTTTCTACTAGTGTAGTGGCCTATCATGACAGTTTTGGCACTAGTATTCTTCTCGACCTGTTTGTTAGTTTTTGAATTTTCAACATTTGGAAAATTAGCGTACCACACTTTCCTGTTAAGCTTGCTTGAAGAAGCTTGTATTAGTCGATAAATGACCTCATGTAGGATAAGAAAGCCTCTCATGATTAGGCCTCTGAGGTGCTTCCCACCCCATATGAGAGCATAAGGAGCCAGTAGGGCCTACCCCCATCCCCCATTGAAGTCTCCCATGTAATAATGGCACATATGGGGTAGTGCCATCCACACTGTCGGTGACAGTGACCCAAATGGCCTTTCATGACGCTCAAATTCTTGCTTCAGAGGTGACCTTGAACTCTTCATATGTGATGGCCGATTAGATCTAGAACTGGCTGCTTGATTGGTATATTTGCATAACATCATGTCAAAAGTTAGCTTGATTCGCTTGCGCTACACCTTAGCTTCATTTTCCTACCACTTCACGACTTATGGACCCTTGGTCTTGATACATTTAACTTGAGTATTCTCTTGCAATTGTGGTTGCGCCCTCGCCACCCCCAAGTTTAGGATTTTGTATAGTGATCTTCAATAACTCCTTGTCATTGGATTGCTTGTCAAGCACAATCTCTCTTCCCAAGACCTTGTCATTCTCCTTGTTTTTACTGGGTTCACCATACAACATTATTCTTGTTAGCTAATTCAGCTACGTTGGGACGAATTAACATCGGTTTCCCCTTCGAGTCCATGAAGTTCATTGACAAGGAATATTTATCAACTTGCCTCTCAGAAAAATTCAATCACGCATCATTAGTGGTCAATTGTATTTGTCCTTGCAAAACATTGCAATCATTAGGGCCAATTCTTTTGATGGCTTTTATGGGCTTCTAGAATAAGCAGCCCCCTACCCACCTTATTGTTGGGGAACGTAGCAGAAATTCAAAATTTTCCTACGAGTCACCAAGATCTATCTATGGAGAAACCAACAACGAGGGGAAGGAGAGTGCATCTACATACCCTTGTAGATCGCTAAGCGGAAGCATTCAAGAGAACGGGGTTGAAGGAGTCGTACTCGTCGTGATCCAAATCACCGGAGATCCTAGTGCCGAACGGACGGCACCTCCGCGTTCAACACACGTACAGCCCGGTGACGTCTCCCATGCCTTGATCCAGCAAGGAGAGAGGGAGAGGTTGAGGAAGACTCCATCCAGCAGCAGCACAACGGCGTGGTGGTGGTGGAGGAGCGTGGCAATCCTGCAGGGCTTCGCCAAGCACCTGCGGGAGAGGAGGAGGTGTCACGGGAGGGAGGGAGGCGCCAGGGCTTCAGGTGTGGCTGCCCTTCCCTCCCCTCCCTTTATATAGGGGCAAGGGAGAGGGGGGAGGCGCAGCCTTGCCCCTTCCTCCAAGGAAAGGGTGCGGCCAAGGGGGGGAGGATTCCATCCTCCCCAAGGCACCTCGGAGGTGCCTTCCCCCTTGAGGACTCTCCCCTTTTTCTTATATCTTGGCGCATGGGCGTCTTGGGGCTGGTGCCCTTGGCCCATATAGGCCAAGGCACACCCCCTACAGCCCATGTGGCCCCCCGGGGCAGGTGGACCCCCCCGGTGGACCCCCGGACCCCTTTCGGCACTCCCGGTACAATACCGATAAAGTGCGAAACTTTTCCGGTGACCAAAATAAGACTTCCCATATATAAATCTTTACCTCCGGACCATTACGGAACTCCTCGTGACATCCGTGATCTCATCCGGGACTCCGAACAACATTCGGTAACCACATACAAACTTCCTTTATAACCCTAGCGTCATCGAACCTTAAGTGTGTAGACCCTACGGGTTCAGGAACCATGCAGACATGACCGAGACGTTCTCCGGTCAATAACTAACAGCGGGATCTGGATACCCATGTTGGCTCCCACATGTTCCACGATGATGTCATCGGATGAACCACGATGTCAAGGACTCAATCAATCCCGTATACAATTCCCTTTGTCTAGCGGTATTGTACTTGCCCGAGATTCGATCGTCGGTATACCGATACCTTGTTCAATATCGTTACCGGCAAGTCTCTTTACTCGTTCCGTAACACATCATCCCATGATCAACCCCTTGGTCACATTGTGCACATTATGATGATGTCCTACCGAGTGGGCCCAGAGATACCTCTCCGTTTACACGGAGTGACAAATCCCAGTCTCGATTCGTGCCAACCCAACAGACACTTTCGGAGATACCTGTAGTGCACCTTTATAGCCACCCAGTTACGTTGTGACGTTTGGTACACCCAAAGCATTCCTACGGTATCCGGGAGTTGCACAATCTCATGGTATAAGGAAATGATACTTGACATTAGAAAAGCTTTAGCATACGAACTACGATCTTTGTGCTAGGCTTAGGATTGGGTCTTGTCCATCACATCATTCTCCTAATGATGTGATCCCGTTATCAACGACATCCAATGTCCATGGTCAGGAAACCGTAACCATCTATTGATCAACGAGCTAGTCAACTAGAGGCTTACTAGGGACATGGTGTTGTCTATGTATCCACACATGTATCTGAGTTTCCTATCAATACAATTATAGCATGGATAATAAACGATTATCATGAACAAGGAAATATAATAATAACTAATTTATTATTGCCTCTAGGGCATATTTCCAACAGTCTCCCACTTGCACTAGAGTCAATAATCTAGTTCACATCACCATGTGATTAACACTCACAGGTCACATCGCCATGTGACCAACATCCAAAGAGTTTACTAGTGTCATTAAACTAGTTCACATCATCATGTGATTAAGACTCAATGAGTTCTGGGGTTTGATCATGTTTTGCTTGTGAGAGAGGTTTTAGTCAACGGGTCTGCAACAATCAGATCTGTATGTATTTTGCAATTCTCTATGTCATATTGTAAATATTGCTTCCACGCTCCACTTGAAGCTATTCCAAATGGTTGCTCCACTATACGTATCCGGTTTGCTACTCAGAGTTCATTCGGATAGGTGTTAAAGCTTGCATCGTCATAACCCTTTACGCCGAACTCTTTATCACCTCCATAATTGAGAAATAAATCCTTATTACTCCAAGGACAATTTTGACCGCTATCTGGTGATCCACTCCTTGATCACCTTTGTACCCTCTTGCCAGACATGTGGCAAGGCACACATCAGGTGCGGTACATAGCATAGCATACTGTAGAGCCTACGTCTAAAGCATAGGGGATGACCTTCGTCCTTTCTCTCTTTTCTGCCGTGGTCGAGCTTTAAGTCTTAACTTCATACCTTACATCTCAGGTAAGAACTCCTTCTTTGACTGATCCATCTTGAACACCTTCAAGATCATGTCAAGGTATATGCTCATTTGAAAGTATTATTAGCATTTTGATCTATCCTCATAGATTTTGATGCTCAATGTTCAAGTAGCTTGATCCAGGTTTTCTATTGAAAAACACCTTTCAAATAACCCTATATGCTTTCCAGAAAATTCTACATCATTTCTGATCAACAATATGTCAACAACATATACTCATCAGAAATTCCATAGTGCTCCCACTCACTTCTTTGGAAATACAAGTTTCTCATGAACTTTGTATAAACCCAAAATCTTTGATCATCTTATCAAAGCGCACATTCCAACTCCGAGATGCTTACTCCAGTCCTTAGAAGGATCGCTGGAGCCAGCATACCTTTTAGCATCCTTAGGATCGACAAAACTTTTCTGATTGTATCACATACAACCTTTCCTTACGAAAACTGGTAAGGAAACTCGTCTTGACATCCATCTGCCAGATTTCATAAATGCAGCTAATGCTAACATGATTCCGACGGACTTAAGCATCGCTACGGATGAGAAAATCTCATCGTAGTCAACTCCTTGAACTTGTGAAAAACTCTTCGCCACAAGTCGAGCTTCATAGACGGTGACATTACCGTCCACGTCCGTCTTCTTCTTAAAGATCCATTTATCTCAATGGCTTGCCGATCATCGGGCAAGTCCACCAAAGTCCATGCTTTGTTCTGATACATGGATCCTATCTCGGATTTCATGGCTTCTAACCATTTGTCGGAATATGGGCCCACCATCGCTTCTCCATAGCTCGTAGGTTCATTGTTGTCTAGCAACATGACCTTCAAGACAGGATTACTGTACCACTCTGAAGCAGTACGCATCCTTGTCGACCTACGAGGTTTGGTAGTGACTTGGTCCGAAGTTTCATGATCACTATCATAAGCTTCTACTTCAATTGGTGTAGGTGCCACAGGAACAACTTCCTGTGCCCTGCTACACACTGGTTGAAGTGATGGTTCAATAACCTCATCAAGTCTCCACCATCCTCCCACTCAATTCTTTCGAGAGAAACTTTTCCTCGAGAAAGGACCCGTTTCTAGAAACAATCCCTATTGCTTTCGGATCTGAATTAGGAGGTATACCCAACCGTTTTGGGTGTCCTATGAAGATGCATTTTATCCGCTTTGGGTTCGAGCTTATCAACCTGAAACTTTTCACATAAGCGTCGCAGCCCCAAACCTTTAAGAAACGACAACTTAGGTTTCTCCAAACCATAGTTCAAATGGTGTCGTCTCAACGGAATTACGTGGTGCCCTATTAAAGTGAGTGCGGTTGTCTCTAATGCCTAACCCATGAACGATAGTGGTAATTCGATAAGAGACATCGTGGTACGCACCATATCCAATAGGGTGCAACTATGATGTTCGGACTCACCATCACACTATGGTGTTCCAGGCGGTATTAATTGTGAAACAATTTCCACAGTGTCTTAATTGCGTGCCAAAGCTCGTAACTCAGATACTCATCTCTATGATCATATCATAGACATTTTATCCTCTTGTCACAATGACCTTCAACTTCACTCTGAAATTACTTGAACCATTCAATAATTTAGACTTGTGTTTCATCAAGTAAATATACAACATCTACTTGAATCATCTGTGAAGTAAGAACATAACGATATTCACTGCATGCCTCAGCACTCATTGGACTGCACACATCAAAATGTGTTACTTCCAACAAGTTGCTATCTTGTTCCATTTTACTGAAAACAAGGCTTTTCAGTCATCTTGCCCATGTGGTATGATTTGCATATCTCAAGTGATTCAAAATCAAGTGAGTCCAAACGATCCATCTGCATGGAGTTTCTTCATGCGTATACACCAATAGACATGGTTCGCATGTCTCAAACTTTTCAAAAAACGAGTGAGTCCAAAGATCCATCAACATGGAGCTTCTTCATGCGTTTTATACCAATATGACTTACATGGCAGTGCCACAAGTAAGTGGTACTATCATTACTATCTTATATCTTTTGGCATGAAAATGTGTATCACTACGATCGAGATTCAATAAACCATTCCTTTAGGTGCAAGACCATTGAAGGTATTATTCAAATAAATAGAGTAACCATTATTCTCCTTAAATGAATAACCGTATTGCGATAGACATAATCCAATCATGTCTATGCTCAACGCAAACACCAAATGACAATTATTCAGGTTTAATACTAATCTTGATGGTAGAGGGAGCGTGCGATGTTTGATCACATCAAACTTGGAAACACTTCCAACACATATCGTCAGCTCACCTTTAGCTAGTCTCCGTTTATTCCGTAGCTCTTTTATTTCGAGTTACTAACACTTAGCAACCGAACCGGTATCTTAATACCCTGGTGCTACTAGGAGTACTAGTAAAGTACACATTAACATAATGTATATCCAATATACTTCTATCGACCTTGCCAGCCTTCTCATCTACCAAGTATCTAGGGTAATTCTGCTCTAGTGACTGTTCCCCTTATCACAGAAGCACTTAGTCTCGGGTTTGGGTTCAACCTTGGGTTTCTTCACTAGAGCAGCAGCTGATTTGCCGTTTCATGAAGTATCCCTTCTTGCCCTTGCCCTTCTTGAAACTAGTGGTTTCACCAACCATCAACAATTGATGCTCCTTCTTGATTTCTACTTTCGCGATGTCAAACAACGCGAATACCTCAAGGATCATCATCTCTATCCTTGATATGTTATAGTTCATCACGAAGCTCTAGCAGCTTGGTGGCAATGACTTTGGAGAAACATCACTATCTCATCTGGAAGATCAACTCCCACTCGATTCAAGTGATTGTTGCACTCAGACAATCTGAGCACAAGCTCAACGATTGAGATTTTCTCCCTTAGTTTGCAGGCTAAGAAAATCGTCGGAGGTCTTATACCTCTTGACGTGGGCACGAGCCTGAAAATCCAATTTCAGCCCTTGAAACATCTCATATGTTCCACGATGTTTCAAAAAATGCCTTTGGTGCCTCAACTCTAAACTGTTTAACTGAACTATCACGTAGTTATCAAAACGTGTATGTCCGATGTTCGCAACATCCACAAACAACGTTTGGGGTTCAGCACACTGAGTGGTGCATTAAGGACGTAAGCTTTCTACTGTCCGCATAATCGCTACTATCAGCTTTCAACTATATTTTCTCTAGGAACATATCTAAACAGTGGAACTAAAGCGCGAGCTTACGACATAATTTGCAAAGATCTTTTGACTATGTTCAGGATAATTAAGTTCATCTTATGAAATCCCACTCAGATAGACATCCCTCTAGTCATCTAAGTGATTACATGATCCGAGTCAACTAGGCCGTGTCCGATCATCACGTGAGACGGACTAGTCATCATCGGTGAACATCTTCATGTTGATCGTATCTACTATACGACTCATGCTCGACCTTTCGGTCTCTTGTGTTCCAAGGCCATGTCTGTACATGCTAGGCTCGTCAAGTCAACCTAAGTGTTTCGCGTGTGTAAATCTGTCTTACACCCGTTGTATGTGAACGTAAGAATCCATCACACCCGATCATCACGTGGTGCTTAGAAACGACGAACTTTCGCAACGGTGCACAGTTAGGGGGAACACTTTCTTGAAATTTTAATGAGGGATCATCTTATTTACTACCGTCGTTCTAAGCAAATAAGATGCATAAACATGATAAACATCACATGCAATCAAATAGTGACATGATATGGCCAATATCATTTTGACTCCTTTTGATCTCCATCTTCGGGGCTCCATGATCATCATCGTCACCGGCATGACACCATGATCTCCATCATCATGATCTCCATCATCGTGTCTTCATGAAGTTGTCTCGCCAACTATTACTTCTACTACTATGGCTACCGGTTAGCAATAAAGTAAAGTAATTACATGGCGTTGTTAATGACACGCAGGTCATACAATAAATAAAGACAACTCCTATGGCTCCTGCCGGTTGTCATACTCATCGACATGCAAGTCGTGATTCCTATTACAATAACATGATCAATCTCATACATCACATATATCATTCATCACATTCTTTTGGCCATATCACATCACATAGCATACCCTGCAAAAACAAGTTAGACGTCCTCTAATTGTTGTTTGCATGTTTTACGTGGCTGCTATGGGTTTCTAGCAAGAACGTTTCTTACCTACGCAAAAACCACAACGTGATATGTCAATTGCTATTTACCCTTCATAAGGACCCTTTTCATCGAATCCGTTCCGACTAAAGTGGGAGAGACTGGCACCCGCTAGCCACCTTATGCACCAAGTGCATGTCAGTCGGTGGAACCTGTCTCACGTAAGTGTACGTGTAAGGTCGGTCCGGGCCGCTTCATCCCACAATACCGTCGAAACAAGATTGGACTAGTAACGGTAAGCATATTGAACAAAATCAACGCCCACAACTACTTTGTGTTCTACTCGTGCAAAGAATCTACGCAATAGACCTAGCTCATGATGCCACTGTTGGGGAACGTAGCAGAAATTCAAAATTTTCCTACAGTTCACCAAGATCTATCTATGGAGAAACCAGCAATGAGGGGAAGGAGAGTGCATCTACATACCCTTGTAGATCTCTAAGCAGAAGCGTTCAAGAGAACGGGGTTGAAGGAGTCGTACTCGTCGTGATCCAAATCACCGGAGATCCTAGTGCCGAACGGACGGCACCTCCGCGTTCAACACACGTACAGCCCGGTGACGTCTCCCATGCCTTGATCCAGCAAGGAGAGAGGGAGAGGTTGAGGAAGACTCCATCCAGCAGCAGCACAACGGCGTGGTGGTGGTGGAGGAGCGTGGCAATCCTACAGGGCTTCGCCAAGCACCTGCGGGAGAGGAGGAGGTGTCACGGGAGGGAGGGAGGCACCAGGGCTTCAGGTGTGGCTGCCCTTCCCTCCCCTCCCTTTATATAGGGTCAAGGGAGAGGGGGAGGCGCAGCCTTGCCCCTTCCTCCAAGGAAAGGGTGCGGCCAAGGGGGGAGGAGTCCATCCTCCCCAAGGCACCTCGGAGGTGCCTTCCCCCTTGAGGACTCTCCCCTTTTTCTTATCTCTTGGCGCATGGGCCTCTTGGGGCTGGTGCCCTTGGCCCATATAGGCAAAGGCGCACCCCCTACAGCCCATGTGGCCCCCCGGGGTAGGTGGACCCCCCCCGGTGGACCCCCGGACCCCTTTCGGCACTCCCGGTACAATACCGATAAAGTGCGAAACTTTTCCGGTGACCAAAATAAGACTTCCCATATATAAATCTTTACCTCCGGACCATTCCGGAACTCCTCGTGACGTCCGGGATCTCATCCGGGACTCTGAACAACATTCGGTAACCACATACAAACTTCCTTTATAACCCTAGCGTCATCGAACCTTAAGTGTGTAGACCCTACGGGTTCGGGAACCATGCAGACATGACCGAGACGTTCTCCGGTCAATAACCAACAGCGGGATCTGGATACCCATGTTGGCTCCCACATGTTCCATGATGATCTCATCGGATGAACCACGATGTCAAGGACTCAATCAATCCCGTATACAATTCCCTTTGTCTAGCGGTATTGTACTTGCCCGAGATTCGATCGTCGGTATACCGATACCTTGTTCAATCTCGTTACCGGCAAGTCTCTTTACTCGTTCCGTAACACATCATCCCGTGATCAACCCCTTGATCACATTGTGCACATTATGATGATGTCCTACCGAGTGGGCCCAGAGATACCTCTCCGTTTACACGGAGTGACAAATCCCAGTCTCGATTCGTGCCAACCCAACAGACACTTTCGGAGATACCTGTAGTGCACCTTTATAGCCACCCAGTTACGTTGTGACGTTTGGTACACCCAAAGCATTCCTACGGTATCCGGGAGTTGCACAATCTCATGGTCTAAGGAAATGATACTTGACATTAGAAAAGCTTTAGCATACGAACTACGATCTTTGTGCTAGGCTTAGGATTGGGTCTTGTCCATCACATCATTCTCCTAATGATGTGATCCCGTTATCAACGACATCCAATGTCCATGGTCAGGAAACCGTAACCATCTATTAATCAACGAGCTAGTCAACTAGAGGCTTACTAGGGACATGGTGTTGTCTATGTATCCACACATGTATCTGAGTTTCCTATCAATACAATTATAGCATGGATAATAAACGATTATCATGAACAAGGAAATATAATAATAACTAATTTATTATTGCCTCTAGGGCATATTTCCAACACTTATTACAAAATGAATTGTAATAATTGCAATAAGAATGTCATTTTAGCTCTTCAAATGGTGGTAAGGTATGTGATATTCTAATAATTTTATCTTGCTCGTCATCACGATTCTTGTGAACCGGCTTAAGAGCATAAGGTTAGGCCTTTGAGGACCAAATAATTTTAGCGGTACAGACATCAACCGCATCGTCTGAATTAGCACCATCATATTTAACTATATGCATTCTAGGATGATCAGTTGTGGACCTATGAACATCTCTAAATTCTGCTTCGGCTCTCTTGAGCCAAAGATTTTTGCAAGACTTGATTAATATTGAAAACCTCATAAGTTTCTAGCCTTTATTTAATGTGAGTCTTCAAACAATTAAGCAAAAGATCTACCAACTCTCTCTCATTTATCACTAAGCTATAACATAGGTTTTTCATATCTCTAAATCTTTTGACATAATCGGCGACTAATTCATCATGTTTTGCTTAAACTGTGTTAGATATGACAACTTAAGCTAATTAGCACCATAATAAAAGTGATCATGAAATTTGCTCCATTTGCGACCATAAGAGAATAGTCATGTGGCAAAGAAGCAAACCATGAAATATGGTACGGAATAAAGATAGGGGAAATAAATGCTTCCGTGTTGTTTCATATCCTCACCACTAAATTTATAAAAGTCGGAGACCTTATAACCTTGAGGGTATGAAATCATATCGAAGTGTTCATGATAAGGATTTGGTACACCCAACTCCTTGCTTTGGACTCAGCTCCAAAAGACTCTTGAAACATTTTATCCAGATCCTCTCTTAGTTTGGCTAAAATTGGGTCGATGGTAAACAAAGATACTTGTGGTCATGGTACAAGAGCGACATGAGCACTAGCTAGTGGTGCAGCTTGTTGTGTGGGCGTCAAACCATAATTGGGTGGAATACTAAACATGCTTCTGCTTATGGCTGGTGTGACAAGGTGATTCGGCGTCAACACTAAATTAATAGGACTAGGTCATGAAGGTGCAGCAAAAAACAATATAATATGTCGCCGATTATGTTGGTAGAACTGCTAGCAAAAACCCCAATGGAATAACTAAACAGTGTGTTTGCATATGAACATGTTAGCATATACCCCCAGCATCGAGCGCGGTACGCAAGACACGTTAGCGGAGGAGCCTCCCCGGGAGCACGATACGCTAGACACGTCAGTGTGGTCTTTTGAGAACCTAAAACTCCACACGCCTGGAAAGAACCCTGTCAGGGAGTGCGACAGCTCTGGACTGCCCTAGATTGGTCCAACCACCCCTATAACCTCGAGGACCATTCCCCTGCAACACGAAGAACAACAAAAAATGAGAAAGCAAGAAGAAGTGAGAGATATGTAAAAAGTAATAGATGTGTTTGCAATTGTGTTTTGTGTGTTGTTGTTCAATTGGCCATCACCTCTCATCTATATATGAGGCGGTTGGACTTCGCATACAAAAAAGTGACTCTTTTTCATCCAAATATCCAATCCTACCAAAGTTCGGACTTGTGAGTCCAGGATTCCGTGCGGATTAAAAGGCAGTCATGTTACATCGGTCGTAAAATTTCCATACAACTTCGGAATACGATCCAAAAGAAAAAAAAATGTTCGCCTCGACAAGATGAAGAACATTAGTGTTAAATACTTTTCCGACGAAGAACTTTAGTGCTTAATACTTTTTCGTTTGAAACCATCTTAAACCTGATTTCTGCCACACTTTCCGTCGTACATGTATCGCATGTGTCTTGAACTAGGTGACCGCATTTTAGTTTTGAAGGCCGCATAATAACTCGGATGAAGATGTCTCAGAAATCCAAGTTGTTCGGTTCGACGAGGCAGGGAGGTTCCATATTGGAGTTTTTTTTTTTATATTTCAGGTCATCTTGAGAGTGTAATACATCACGCCTCACGCAAGACATAAATCAATATGTGTCTGGGTCGGGCTACTGAATTTTGGTCACGAAAAAGGCTGGACTGTTTGAACTCTACAAATTTCTTACGACCTTGGATTGAGATGACCCAAAACCCAAAGTTGTTCGCCTCGACAAAGGTCTTTTCTTTTAGGGTAATGTTGATAACTGTTTCATCTAAGACCATCTTAATTATGATTTTTGCCACCCAAAATCTGGTGTCAAGACGGGTGTCAATCAGGGTGTAGAGATCGGGAACGTCTATCCTTTCCGGAGAAAATGGTACTATGATGAAATATTACTTGTGTAATTTATGTGCTTCTGCATCTATCTTGTACTGTCGAATTCATGGGACCCATGGATAGGATCATAGGAGTCTTGTTATCCTTGGTTATGGTCCTGCTCACCACTGCACTAGTCCTTGAGCTCCCTTTCCAGCACATCTACTCATTTGCTTTGTTGAAAACCCCATCCATCCTTGAGAATCTTCAATAGTTGCATCGCTTGCTAATGGCCAATTAGTCACTATCATTGCCATCAAAGAAAATCAATTAGCATCAGACAAGAGAGGTACCAGTGCTGACGAGACCGGATTAATTCCCAGCCACAGCTCGTATCGTTGGGCAGAATTAAATTAAGGGAACTTTGTTCCTGCCACTCTAGTTTTTGACCCCTTTTTTTGCAACTCTTAAAATTGGCATTTCACTTTTGCCACTATTTTTTTAGCAGAAAATATTGGTCACTCCTGTTGGAACCGCCAACTCCTCGCCGCAGCTCTCCTCTCCCTCTCACTCTGCTTACTCACGCTTGCCGTGGTTCGGTCACCGGAGAGGAAGAAGAAAAAGATTCAGAGAAGTTCAGAGAGTAATGGACACGGGGGTTTTCCAGCGCAAGAACGCTTTTCCCTTTACCTCGAGCACGAACTCGATCATGTCACCGAGCTACAGAGGGGAGCCAGGGTTTTATACCCGCGAGCACCGGCCTGCACGGCCTCGCCCTGCACCAACTCGCTCACCCACTCCCCCATGCCCTCCGCGCTCTGGCCGCGTCCACGCACCGCGCCCGAACGCGATCGCCATGGCCTGCCAGCGCGCCCGACGCGGTCTACCCCTCCTTATCGCTCGCTAACAGCCCGGCGTGGCCCCGCGCACACACGCGCTGACTCACGCACACACACACGCACACCTACGCACGCGCACACCACGGACCCGATGCGCCCGTCACGTCCGGTGCGCGCCCATACACGCACCAGCCGCGCCAGGAGCATCGCCGCGGCTTATTACGCCCAACACTCGCGCCCTAAGCCGCGGCTCAGAGCAGCCCGCCATCCTCGACGTCACCGTCGACCAGCAGCGCATGCTCCGGCGCCCTCCATTGCGCCGCCGTGTACAGCAACTCGTCCTCAGCTCGCTCACCGCCTGCCTGATTGCGTCGCCGTAGCCGTTCATCAAAAGCCTTCAGCCGCCCCAACGCGTCCTCGAACAGCATCGTCCCGACGTCGCAGAACTGCTCAATGCCGGCCACCGCCGCGTACAGCCGGTTCGGCACCGAGTCAAGTAGCTTCTTGACGAGCGCGGCATCTTCCAGGGTTGAGCCCAACGCCGCGTAGCGCGCCGCCATGCCACCGAGCCTACCGGCGAACACATCCAGAGACTCGGATTCCGCCATCCGCAGGAGCTCGAATTCTCCCCGGAGCGTGCCGAGCCGCGCCGCGCGCACGCGATCCGCGCCCACGAACTTGGCCTTCAAGCTCGCCCATATCTCCGTCGCCGTCCTCTTCGCAGCCACCTGCAACAGAAGATCGTCGGCGAGCGCTCGGAGCAGATAAGCCCTCGTCGGCTTGTCCTTCTTGGCGATCACCGCCGACGCCCCGCCCTCCGGCGGCACCACCGCCTCCCACAGCCCTGCGGCATCAAGGTCCGCCTCCACCTTGATGGCCCAGGTGGTGTAGTTGTCGCCCGTGAGCACGGGCACTGGGTGCGACACCGCGCCGCCCGATCCGCCGGCGTATGGCACGATGGACATCGCCGGCGAGCTCCCTCCCGCACGAGGCTCTGATACCAATTGTTGGAACCGCCAACTCCTCGCCGCAGCTCTCCTCTCCCTCTCACTCTGCTTACTCACGCTTGCCGTGGTTCGGTCACCGGAGAGGAAGAAGAAAGAGATTCAGAGAAGTTCAGAGAGTAATGGACACGGGGTTTTTCCAGCGCACGAACGCTTTTCCCTTTACCTCGAGCACGAACTCGATCATGTCACCGAGCTACAGAGGGGAGCCAGGGTTTTATACCCGCGAGCACAGGCCTGCACGGCCTCGCCTACACCAACTCGCTCACTCACTCCCCCACGCCCTCCGCGCTCTGGCCGCGTCCACGCACCGCGCCCGAACGCGATCGCCACGGCCTGCCAGCGCGCCCGACGCGGTCTACCCCTCCTTATCGCTCGCTAACAGCCTGGCGTGGCCCCGCGCACACACGCGCTGACTCACGCACACACACACGCACACCTACGCACGCGCACACCACGGACCCGATGCGCCCGTCACGTCCGGTGCGCGCCCATACACGCACCAGCCGCGCCAGGAGCATCGCCGCGGCTTATTACGCCCAACACTCGCGCCCTAAGCCGCGGCTCAGAGCAGCCCGCCATCCTCGACGTCACCGTCGACCAGCAGCGCATGCTCCGGCGCCCTCCATTGCGCCGCCGTGTACAGCAACTCGTCCTCAGCTCGCTCACCGCCTGCCTGATTGCGTCGCCATAGCCGTTCATCAAAAGCCTTCAGCCGCCCCAACGCGTCCTCGAACAGCATCGTCCCGACGTCGCAGAACTGCTCAATGCCGGCCACCGCCGCGTACAGCCAGTTCGGCACCGAGTCAAGTAGCTTCTTGACGAGCGCGGCATCTTCCAGGGTTGAGCCCAACGCCGCGTAGCGCGCCGCCATGCCACCGAGCCTACCGGCGAACACATCCAGAGACTCGGATTCCGCCATCCGCAGGAGCTCGAATTCTCCCCGGAGCGTGCCGAGCCGCGCCGCGCGCACGCGATCCGCGCCCACGAACTTGGCCTTCAAGCTCGCCCATATCTCCGTCGCCGTCCTCTTCGCAGCCACCTGCAACAGAAGATCGTCGGCGAGCGCTCAGAGCAGATAGGCCCTCGTCGGCTTGTCCTTCTTGGCGATCACCGCCGACGCCCCGCCCTCCGGCGGCACCACCGCCTCCCACAGCCCTGCGGCATCAAGGTCTGCCTCCACCTTGATGGCCCAGGTGGTGTAGTTGTCGCCCGTGAGCACGGGCACTGGGTGCGACACCGCGCCGCCCGATCCGCCGGCGTATGGCACGATGGACATCGCCGGCGAGCTCCCTCCCGCACGAGGCTCTGATACCAATTGTTGGAACCGCCAACTCCTCGCCGCAGCTCTCCTCTCCCTCTCACTCTGCTTACTCACGCTTGTCGTGGTTCGGTCACCGGAGAGGAAGAAGAAAGAGATTCAGAGAAGTTCAGAGAGTAATGGACACGGGGTTTTTCCAGCGCACGAACGCTTTTCCCTTTACCTCGAGCACGAACTCGATCATGTCACCGAGCTACAGAGGGGAGCCAGGGTTTTATACCCGCGAGCACAGGCCTGCACGGCCTCGCCTACACCAACTCGCTCACTCACTCCCCCACGCCCTCCGCGCTCTGGCCGCGTCCACGCACCGCGCCCGAACGCGATCGCCACGGCCTGCCAGCGCGCCCGACGCGGTCTACCCCTCCTTATCGCTCGCTAACAGCCTGGCGTGGCCCCGCGCACACACGCGCTGACTCACGCACACACGCACGCACACCTACGCATGCGCACACCACGGACCCGACGCGCCCGTCACGTCCGGTGCGCGCCCATACACGCACCAGCCGCGCCAGGAGCATCGCCGCGGCTTATTACGCCCAACAACTCCATAGGTGTCACGTGATCAAGTTAGTATAGTCCCTTTCTGCTTGTAATATCAATGTCGATGACTGCTGCCTCAGAAATTGATATTTTCCTCTTATAATAATGATGATGAGACCATGGCATCAGCATTAGCACTAGCATGCATTAGCATGCGGTGCACCTAGAGCTAGAAAGGCCCACGGCATCACTCACACGGCGCCAGGCTCAAATCAATCGACTGGATCTGTCTCCTAACCGAGACCTATATTCCTAGTGAATCGAAAGTAGTATATCGAGCTCACAACAAATTGAAGATTGAACAGTACAAAGAGGATGCGTAATGAATCTACTGTGGCAAAAAAGAAAGAGGATGGAACTGATCATATGCTGGTAAATTAGGCGTGCAAATGGGTAACTTATCTCCGAACCTAACTAGTATAATCAAATGAACTAAAAATTCCCAGAGACACTTATTTTGGGATTTTTAGTTCATTTGATTGAGCTAGGACCAAAGGGTACCCTGACATCCATCAATTTGCATCCCTTAATGGTAATGGTTCTTCAAAAGTAGAGTTAGAGATCGATATGGGTGTATGCATCATTCCATATAGAGGCCAGCTGCGAAGCCTTCAGAAAAAGGGTAGTGATACCATTGATTTCAAGAGGAGCAGTAAGCACACAGGGAGAATTGCTAGGTATAGTCAAGATTGGATGGTGCATGGATGGAGCAGGTGTGTATAGCATATCTTGTCATATGGACCTGGTTTGCTTAATAGCTGGACCTATATATGGATGGAGAAAGATAAGAGGGCTGTGAGGTGTCGGCAGGAGGGGAAAGGGACAGGTCAAGTCGTTCCAGCATCGCCAATTGTTAGCATTATTAATCAACCACATTCCGCACTAATCACACAAATCTAGGTAGGGAGATGCACGCTGTCATCCTTCGACAAAAGCTTGGATGCTTTACATATCGGATCATTTGAGATTTGGTTACTGGCCCACCTTGGGGTAAGGAGATGGTACATATATAAAAGTTAATTTTGATAGGCATGTAGGGCTTATAAAATTTATTTCTGTGGTGTATTTGGGGCAGCATAGTTGTGAGTGAAGATTGGAGAATCAAGAGGTTGTCGTTTGTTGTGTTTGTGAGGAAGACTTGTGTGCTATGTTTTACGTGTTTCATCTTTGACCATTTACTTTGATAAATACTTTTGTATGCATAAAAATTATAACGTCGAAAACTTTGTTTGAATATGAATCTAATGATATATTATCTTCTTAAACATAGCACATGTTTACTTGAACAATTAATTTTCTAATTTTACTTTCTTTTTTTAAACACGGTACAGACGCAAGCGCTCATATATATGCGCATACACTCATCCCTATGAACGCACACATGCACATCATATCCCAATGAGCACCTCCGAGAGACTGAGCCGGCATATCATCTTGAGATTTTACAAAATCACCGTAGGCGTTCTCGTAGTCGACGGGAACGTCCCCTCCCACTGAACGGGCATCGCCGGAAATCCTGAAATAAATACAGGATAAATGCGAGCACCAGAATTTGAACAGATACCACTATCCACCACATGTATCGAGGAACAGAGGGAGTATGTTATGGAACCACATCTTCACCTCATTGTGTCACTACTCCTCCCTGTGTGCTTACTGCGCCCAAGTTGCTCCAAGGAGGGTGGCATGGGTGAACTCTGCCGCTCCCAGCATCCCCACCACCACCATGCTCCCACCGTTGTCGTCGGGTGAAGCCGCCGAGCAAAGCCCGCTCGGCAGACGGCGGCCACGGGCCCCCTCTTGTCACGAGTCACAGGCGTATCTTCCCTGGACGAGGCGATGCAGCTTGGCCTCAACCAAGCTTGCCGATGAAGAGAAGCTGAGGTGGTGTCCCTCCTATTTAGGTTGCAGGGGTGGACGGGGTGTTGCCTGCCCATCCTAGTACAGATCTCATGCCTGGCTAATGTCTAAGGAAAAGTCGGCACTTTGTAGGGGGGTGACATTTTCTAAGAGCAATACAGAAGACCATGAAGTAACATGAGGTCGAGCACTCAATATGGGCCTCGCCAAAACAAAACAGAAGTTGCACAGGACACAGTAATGAGCTGGCTCATAATTAAATGAGCCAATCCCATCGGGAGCAACAGGGTCACACTCATAGATCACGCGGCCTGTGATATCCATCTTCGCTGCTACTCTTAGGCCTCCTTGGATTTGGGATAATTTTATAGGAATTTCATAGGATAGGATTTTTATAAAAAAAAATCTCTGCACGAATTATTCCTATTGGAAGCGCTCGCGTCCCTCTCCCTCTCGTGTCGCCCCCCTCACGGGCGACACGGGGGGCCAGCCTCCGCCGCCGCCAGTGACCCTCCCCACGCCCCGTCCTCCCCTCCGTCGCCGCAGGTAATCGGCGCCAGACAAAGCCCGTGCGTGCGACGCGGTGGCGGAGGGCCTCTCCCCTCTCCCCCGGATCCATGGGTGGCGCGGGCACCCAGATCCGCGGAGGTGCGGCCCCCACTTCGGCCCACGGCGGCGCGGCGTCCCAGCGGCGGCGGTTGTGGTGGTGCCGGTGGGAATCGGCCGGATGCATAGGGGGCGGCGGCCCCATGGCTGGGTGGTGGCGCGCCCGTTGGTCCGACCGGTTTCAGCTCGTTCCGGATCTGGTGACCACCGGACGGCGCGGGGGGTGGTGGCGGCCCGGCGTGGCCGGCGATCTGGACACGGTGGTGCCCGCGGCTCGCTGGTCTGCCGGAGATCCAGGAGTATCATCGTCTCTGACTCGATCTGCTCCGGTTCGTGCTAGCTCTGGTACAGGGAGACTGTCGTCATCTCCAGGTGCTGACTGCATGGATCTGACGGCGGCGGCTGGATCCTTTTGATCTAGTCTCCGACAGAGAAGGCGGCGGTCCGTGCACAAGAAGCTGGATGGAGTTCTTCGAACAGATCTGGGTGAAAACCCGCTCTTGGCTAGATGCCAAAGCCGGCGATGGCGTCGTTCATGACGTCGTTCCCTTCTTGAAGGCATCGCAGTGGAGAAGTTCTAGAGTACTATCTGCTACCTCTGGGGGAAACCCTAGATCGACAGATCAGAAGACGGCGACGCGTTTGTGTCGTTTCCCCCTTGGGGGCGTCTTTCTTGGAGGTGTACGCGGGCTCGAAGGACCAGTGGACGACGTCTTTGGTGGAGCGGTGCTTCATCATACACATGGATGGTGACA
This sequence comes from Triticum aestivum, assembly GCF_018294505.1. Taxonomy (NCBI): domain Eukaryota; kingdom Viridiplantae; phylum Streptophyta; class Magnoliopsida; order Poales; family Poaceae; genus Triticum; species Triticum aestivum. The sequence continues at coordinate 115,496,689 of NC_057795.1, read as the reverse complement.
GATCTCGATGGCATGGCGCCCAGGAGATTAGGAGTCTGATGTGCGATGATGGACTCGCGCAGGAGCTCGACGCTGTCTGGTGTCGTGGTGCCGTCGACGGCAGCTAGACCGGGCAAGGTCGATGCAGCAGTACAGCTCTGAAGATGAATTGGTGGCAAGTGGCTGCGGCGGCCTTATACCCAACAGGCGTCCTGGTTGAGGAGCACGCCGGACTGGTGGGTGCCCATACCCGGCAGGCGTCCTGGTTGGGACCTCAGGTCTTAGATGTTAGGTCTGGTTACGATGTCTGTTTGGTATTAGGCTCAGGCTATCAACGCCCCTTCATCAATTAGATAGGTGTAGCGACAGTTGTTGCTTAGACGGTGGCTTTAGTCTTACTGTTGTATGACTTTGTAAGGTCTTGTGAGAATAATTAATAAAATGTCTGTATGCATCGTCCAGATGCAGAGGCCGGGGGTCCTCCTCCTTTTCTAAAAAAACAAATTATTCCTATCCTCCATATTTCAAAGAAAAAAAAATTGGCCTAAACTCAATGAAGAAAATACTATCATGTGAATCAAGGACATCTCTCTTTCTATTCTTATTCGTAGGATTTGATATAAATGACGTCGTGTTTCCTCCAAGGTTCCTACTTATGTGATATTCCTATCCTATAAATCAAAAGAGGCCTTTTTTGCGAGGAGAAAAAAATTATTTCATGATAACAGGTTACAATCGAGAGGCAGAAGCTCCTCAATATAGGCGGTCCTAATTGTAGCCATACGTAGTACTACATTCTGTTCGACGGTACGACGCGAGTTGATCTGCAATCCTATTTTCTTCCCTTTTTAATTTCATCGGAATAAATTCTCCCTCTGTCATCGGTAATTGATTTCAGATACAAGATGGCAATAAGTCTGACCTTAATAAATCCTCCTCGGAGAATGTAGCCAACGCCTCAGAGGAGTCTGATCGTACCACACCGGCTCTTCAGAATGTTGTATTGCCATGTCCATGCCCTGCATCAAGGCGTGAATTCCAACTTCCAGTGCATCATTACAGTTGAATAAAAAGCTATAAGCAGCAAAGATGACACTTCCATCCGGCTACTGCTGCAGTGTCATTCACCAGCAGAAACGGCCCATCGACAAACAAGACAACTCTGTCGGACGGCGGCTGGGGCCAGCGACGTATAGGTTCAGGTGCTTTAACTTCCTTCACTGGCCTCACATCCTCTACTGTCATTTTACCCTTCAAGATCTCTTTTGTACTAAATTCTCGTACTAGTCTCAAGTAATGCATATAGCATTGCGGGAATTCCACTGAGACCTCCGGTGACGGGGCTTCCTTTCCATGTACAAAAGAGGCCTTATTGACCCTATGTACGGCCCGGGAAGAGGCTCGGTGCAGCAGAATGCCAAGCAAACGCACCTAGGGCACGACCCGAGCTAGCCCATTTAGCGCTCCTACAAAAGGTGATAGTGGTTCTCCCTGGTTTTTAACATTTTTTTCTACAAGAACATTTAACAAAAATTTATACATTTTTAACACATACATTTTTAAAACAATTGAACATCTATTTCTAAATGTGAATTGCTTTAGAAATGGACCTCTCCAGGATTCGAACTGGCACCATTAAGATAAACATTCCACGCTCTAGTGACTGAAAAATAGCGCCTATGATATAAGAACAATAGTGGCAATATTTGTTGCACTATACTGTCTACTACAACATTTAGATTTTTTAATTATTTGGAAAAATTGTGAATTTGAAAAGCAGATTACTCCATGAACTACATTCCAGTAAAATAGTTTCATGAAAAAAATGAAAAAAGTTCATCAAGTTTCGGAAAAAAATCATGAATTTGAAAACACAAATCAATTATTTTGAAAAATGTTAACAAATTTGAAAAAAGTTCAACGGTTTTGCATGAGAGAAAGAAGCGAGGAATCCTCTTTTCGACTCTGACTCCCCCACTTCAGTGGTTGCTTATCTTTATGTTACTTCGAAAGTAGCTGTTTCAGCTTCAGCCACGCGAATTTTTGATATTTCTTTTTATTTCTCATCAAACGAATGGCATCTTCTTCTAGAAATCCTAGCTGTTTTTAGCATGATTTTAGAGAATCTCCTTACTATTACTCAACAAGCATGAAGCTTATGCTTGCATATTTGTCCAGTCCATAGGGCAAATTGTGTATGTAATTATTGGAATAATTGTTGGAGACTCGAATGATGGATATGCGAGCATGATAACTTATATGATGTTTTATATCTCCATGAATTTAGGAACTTTTGCTTGCATTATATTATTTGGTCTACGTATCGGAACTGAAAAATTTCAAGATTATGCAGGATTATACACGAAAATCCATTTTAAAAACTCATTCAAAATCAACTAAAATAATTTGAAAAAACATCATCAAAAATATTTCATCGAACTTGAAATAATTTCTGCAAACGTAAAAAAATGTTCATTGATTTTTTAATATAGTTCGCCAAAAATGAAAAAAAGTTCATCAAATTTTAAAAAAAGTTCATCAAATAAAAAAGTTCATTGAACTTGAAAAAAAATATCATTGAATTTGAAAAAAAAATCATCAATTTTGACAAAAGATTTGAAAAAAAGTTTGACAATTTTTGAAAAAAGTTCATTGATTTGAAAAAGTATTATGAAAATAAAGTTCATTGATTTCAAATAAATTTCATGAATTTGAAAAATCAAGAACTTAGCTGAAGAATAAAGGATAAAAAGAAATGAAATTAAAGGAAAGGAAAAAACCAAACAAAACTGTTCCCAATAAAAGAAAAAGAGGTTAAAAGGCTCTAAGTAAACATGAACAGGGGACTGGCCGAGTGGTTATGGCAGCATGCGTACAGTTGCGAGATTGTTGGTACAAATCGTGCTTTCTATTGCAGTTTTTTTGCGTTTTTAAAACATTAAAGGGAAAAAAATGAAAATGGACCGACCCAGCGCGGCGGGAGGGTGTGTGCCCGCTTGCGTAAATACCTAAACGGGCGCTTAAAGCGTTGTCTAGGATCCCCCAAAAAAGGCGCCATTTAGGATTTTCCATTCCCAATGGTTTTCCTTTAAGTTTCCACGTCAAACTTTCATCCGGTTGGGGTGCACTCTTATGGTTTTCTTTGTTTTGTAACCGTTTCCCTAATTTGTCTCAAAAAAAATGTTTCCCTAATTGTATCTCTTTCCCTCGTTCGTTTGATTTTAGTTACATGATTTAAAAAATACATATTATTTATAAATGCGTTTAATATTTTTTATTTTCTTTTAAGTTATAAAAAGTATATGAATACTATTTTAACAACAACCAACAAAAATTTAAATTGCTCTTTGAACATTACATGGACATTTTCTTTCAAAGGCATGAATCTTTTGTAAACCATATAAACATTTTTTAAAAATGTGCAAACAATTTCTTAATTACACAAACATTCGTAGAGATATATTCAAAATTTTCTTTGTTTACTCGTGTGAAGATTAAATACATGTAATAATTTAAATGCATCTTGCACTTCTTTTACTTACTTGAAAATTTGTATTAAACTGTGTCAAACAGTATTTCAATTACATGAATGCTTTTTCATAATACATTAAAAAATTTAATATGTCAAACACTATTTCAAAGTAGAAGAACATTTTTTAATACATGAACACGTTTGTAGCTTACATGATCATTTCTTAAAAAAAAACATAGAACAGTTTTCTTAATTACAATAACAGGTTTGAAATACATGACCATTTTTATAATTACATGATTTGTTTTTTGAAAGGCATCAAAAACATTTCCAAGTTACATGAACTTTTTTCAAAATGTGTCAAACTCCTGTTATAATTATATGATTTTTTTTGTACGGCAAAGGAAATTACATGAACTTTCTAAAAATGCTTGAACTTTTCAAAAATATAGGAGCGACTACTGAAAATATAGGAACACTTTTAAAAATCATATGAACATTTTTTTAGAAGTGCATGCATATTTTATTTTCTGTTTGCTGCATTGTTTATTTCACATGTTTTAGCTCTTCGTATTATTAAAAAACTATTACATATAAATTGCAAGATATTTGTCAGATTTAGAAGAAAGTTGTACCTTTATTAGGTGGGTAAGCGGTCATGATCCATTTTACATGGAGTTGAAGGCAATGCGATGCGCATGCTCCTGGCAATGCCAAATCGCGCGAGCGTCAAACTGGCACGCTTTCGCTGAAGAGCCCAAGCCACCACCGCGAAACAGGCTGGACCAATGATGTTCCCTCAACCAGTTTTTTTTTTTAACGGGTTTTCCGGTTTTCCCTGTTTTCTTTCTTTTTATCTGTTATATGTTATTATTTCTGTTTCCATTTTTTTCTTTTTTTGTACTTTGTTTTCAAGAAAATGTTTTGAAATACCAAATTTTGTTCACGTTTTAAAATTTTGCTCACAATTCAAAAATTGCTCAGCATATATCACAAAAATGTTCAATGTCTAGTTCACAGTTGTTCAGCATACATTAAAAAATGTTCAATGTGTATTTAAAAATTGTTATGTGTATATCACAAAATTGTTCAGTGTGTATTGAAATGTTGTTCAGCGTATTTTACGAAATGTTTAATGTGTAGTTAAAATCTTTTCATCGTACATTACAGAAATGTTCAAATTATATTTAAAAATGTTCAATAGTCAAAAATTCGTTCATTTTTATCTAGCACTGCATTTAGTTCTAACTACTTCTTAAATGTTCACGCGGCATAATACTCAGTCACTAGCTCGACCGGCAATTTTGTGGGGTCTCGACTTCGATTCCTGGATCAACCGTCGTTTTTGTAGGATTTTTTAGTAGCAAGACGCAACGAGGTGGTTGGCCCATTACGAAAGTGCTCCTCCTCCTCTTGTATGCGGCCCAAGCCAGCCGCAGCCCAAAACTCTGCTAACCGAGAGTTCGGTGGACTGAGACTTCGGTTCGGTTGTCGGTTTCAGACCGAAGAAGCCAAACAAAAATGAAACACTACATGGAAGAACACAGGCACTAGTCGTCAACGGAATCAACCACTTGCCAGTAGAAAAGAAAAATCAAGAAATACATGTTATGACCGAAGGGAATGGGGAGAGGAGATGCAGCTGCATCCTACAGGAGCATCTCAGCAGACAGATTCAGCTAGCAGACCTGTAACTTCAAGAAAAAAAATTGCAGGCCGGTGCTCGGGAAGCAGATGTCCCCGTAGCCGTAGGCATGAAAGATGGAGCGCTGGTGGAAATTTCTATTGGAGGCGATCTCTATGGGGAAGAAATACGAGGAAGAGGGAGGAGATGTTACGGCGCTGGCGCCGGCGCCAGCCAGAGGGATCGGTTGGCGGCTGCTTAGATCTGGCGGCGCCTTGGATGTGGATAAGGTGCGGACGTGCGGTGGTGGCAGCCCCCTTTTTAGCGTTGGAGTTTTCATTTTTCACGGGAAGCATTGAGGTGAGGTCAACCTGAATGAAGAGGTAAATCCTCGTTAAGGCTTAAATGGACGCATCCACAAGTTTAGCTGATATTAGAAGCATATGCGCGCTTTGCCGCGCCGTCTTTGTTTCTAGTGTTTCTCATTTTCTTTATTCATGCGCTCAAAAAGAGGTTTAATTAAGTCTTATAAAAGCATACTAATTAAGTATTATAAGAACAAGGAGCGATTTAACTTGGAAACTCTAACTATCTATTTGCACGACATAGTATCACTAAAGATATTTCTGAAATGGATATCATGTGGTTGTTATTGCTACTGGACAATGTTGTTGAGGTGACCTAGCTTCAGAGAACACTTAATAGATTTACATATTTACCGAGTGAGATGACATCGAGTGGTTTGCTTGAACTTGAAAGGTCCATTTTTCAGCACAATTGTTTTATGCTAATGTATGCATATGTATTTTTGAAACCATCAGTATATCCGCCCTCGACAGGCAAGCAATTTTTTCTTGTATTCACAAAATTTGAATTCCACCGGATAGCTGTTACATATGAAGATGTAGCCGTTAAGTATGAACATCAAGAAGTTCTCTCTACATCTAGAAAATGATATCTGCAGGGTGCTATGTAGAGCCTCAAAGTTTGGGAGAAAGCTGAAAGAGAGATTGCAACCCCGACTTTGAAACTTTAGATATATATATGCGTACATATCATATCCTTATCTAAGTTTCTTATAACTCACAAACCTCATGAAAATATATATGAAAAAAACACGTCTCATGCACCAGCTCAAGAGTACCAGATCACTAATAAAGATTGTAATAATTGACCGAATTCGTAATCCGACAGATAAGTACTAATCATTAAATTCTGTATCATGTTGACGGGGAGCAATGGTAACACAAAATTATCAAAGAAAATACCAGAAAACACAATGTATCCATTTATAGAGCCTAGTTGGTGCATCACACATATATCTATCAAATCAATCAAGTAATAACGAATAAAATAGCAGAAACCGAGTTCAGACTTTGACTAACAAGTGAGAAAGAGGAATGCTGTCGAGCTGACTTTGTTCGCCGGAAACCCAAGCCCGGAGCTGCATCGAATCGAGCCCTCCTGATATCTCAAGAAGACAGAAGAAATATGTTGAAGCCTGCCCCGACAACTACATCGCCCGCTCCAGGTTTGGGAGGAGGCTGAAAGAGACATTGCAAGCCTGACTTTTAAACTTTATATATATATATATATATATATATATATATATATATATATATATATATTATATATATATATAATATGCGTACATATCAGATCCTTATCTAATTTTCTTATACCTCACAAACCTCATGAAAAATATATATGAAAAAAGCATGTGTCATGCACCGGCTCAAGAGTGCCAGATCACTAAGAGAATGATTCACAGTCCTTTATACTCTATCCCCAATTAAGAATATAATCCAAAACATATGCTAGCTGTAAAATTTTCTTTTAGGTCTGACAGAGAACAATCCAACAAGGGTGGCAATTTCAGAACAATAAAGAGAAGAAATTAAACCAAAGTGCAATTTCTTCCAACTTCTGTAAAATCTGAATTCCTCTATCCTAAATGCTAGTACTATTCATGTGATCTTCAATAGTAAATAAATAACTTAATATTTGCATTTTTAAAACCATAGGAGTCAATACAAATTTAGTTTCAGCATAAAGATTGTAATAATTGATTGAATTTGTAATCTGACAGATAAGTACTAATCATTAAATTCTGTAACATGTAGACGGGGAGCAATGGCAACACAAAATTATCAAAAAATACAGAAAACACAATGTATCCATTTATAGAGCCTAGTTGATGCATCACACGTAGATCTATCAAATCAATCAAGTACCAAATAAGATAGCAGAAACCGAGTTCAGACTTTGACTAACAAGTGAGAAAGAGGAATGTTGTTGAGCTGACTTTGCTCGCCGGAAACCCAAGCCCGAAGTTGCGTCGAATCGAACCCTCCAGATCTCTGAAGAAGACTGAAGAAATATGCTTAAGCCTGATGGTCTCTCTGACCCCGACGACGGAGGCATCCTCCCGTGCCCCGATAACAGAGGCGTCCTCCTGTGCCCCGACAACTATCGCCCGCTCCATCTGACGTGTGCACGGCAGGGAAAAATTAATCTTGAGGCCGCAGACACGAGGAGGAAGCAGCGCAGTGTCGCCAGCTTGCCGGTGACCGGGCGAGGGAAACGAAGAAAGAACCATCGGTATGTTGTGAGGCAGCACATGCACAGGCTTTTTTTAGGCAGCTCTATTCCCCTACGCCCCCGTTACCGACTAACTGTAGCTGGTTGGACCATGACAGACGCCCCAACATTGACCAAGCCAACCAAACCGAGCCGTGCGAGCAGAAAACCGGACCACCGGCGAAAAAAGAAGCAAAACCTAGCCTGCAACCTCGCTGAGCGCTCCAATCCTAGGAGCTTAGTAACTTTACTGATTTGGTTGCTACCAAGCATACTTTTCATGATTAGAAGAAATCATGTCAGCAGTCCTCACCAACTTTTCGAAATGAAGCAAATGATTTGCCTTGTTCCATTAATTAAGAGAGCGGCCCTCGAATTAACAAGCGCAAATGCCGCTACTGTTGCTGCAGCTCCAGGAACATTACATGCATGTATCATAGGTCCCAAGGTAGGCAGCTACCAAATGGAATGGATATTCAGAAATCACATTGGGTCTATAAAATAGAACCTACATTTCAAACTGGAAGATTAATCGACATAGTGCAAACAGAAAGTGTGTGGAAACAAGTGTATTCAGAAAACTGATGAACTTACTGCAGCTTCATCAATAGGTAATAAAGCTCTATGCTAAACTATTAGCCTACACAAGAACCAGTTCAAAGTTTACGGAATAGTAATATATCTTATTAGTAACAGCATATCTTTCTCCCACTCAAACTGAGATGATTCCTATATAACTGCAATCTAGAACGAATATTTGACAATGACTATATAACATGGGTGTAGAAACTATCATAGAAAACTAATTTTTATACTATCCTCGTAACGATGCCACTTATCCTCCATGTTATGTCAAAATTCAATAGCAGTTTAATGATATTATTATCCTTGTAACTTGTGCTCTCTTTAATCTTTTTTGTCCATGAGCCCATGTTTTCAGCCTGCAAGTTGCTAAGAATAGTTTATGACAGAAAAAATGCCTGTTTCTTCCTTCCTTGAGGCCCTTATAAGCACAAAAGGGTGTTGCTACTCGCCTATTTATGCTTAACTAGATGATACCCCGCGCGTTGCTGCGGGAACCTTGTTAAAAAATGTATCCTTAGGTGCTACACAATCAACTAAAACTAATGCAAGACAATGTAGAATTATCCTCGATTTGTTTATTTTCAAAATTAAGCATAAAGCATGTAACAATATGATGTAGTGCAAATCTTAAAATTATAGTACAAAATGTTATTTTCTTGCAAAAAGTAATACTTAACTACTTAGGTTCTCCAAGCATTCAACACAGGCCGTCCATGACAATACAAAAAATTGACACATTTGACCAATTCCGGAGCCAATAAAGCAACACTGGAAATACAAAAAAAAATATCAATACATATACTGTTTGTACTTGAGTTGATAACTTAAACAAAATATTACCGAGACAACCATCTCCCTTTTCACCTGTTCTGCACTATTATCAATCTTGCCAACCATCCCCCTCTTTTGCTACAAACGAATAGATACTCATAAGCATCATTATTAGTGGGAACAAATTTTTTTACATGCATTTGCGCATGTAAGCATAAAATGAAACAACCATTTTGCCTTGCCGATATTGGCTCAAGTCTGGATCCATTCTCCATATACCCAGCGTAAGCTAGTGTAACAGTACTTGAAAGATGTGAAACATGTATCGTATGATTAGAGTATCGATTGCACTTTCTTCACACATAAAATTAAACTGCAAATTGTTAATTTCCAGAAAATGGTGTACTGAAAAAGTGTGAAGTCAAAAAATAGAACATGAGTTGAGGAGTGGCGGTTGATGTTCATATGGCAGCATGGATATTTCTTTTCTTGTTTTACAACACCGTGGGTAAAGGTGAAATATGGTGGTCATCAGCATATATTGGGTATGTCGTCGACTCATGGATATGAAGAAAATAGTAGGTGGATGGAGGATATCAAGGATTTAAGTCAGTACGTTTGCACATGTACTCAAAAGCACCACACTTGTCTTCAACGGCGAGAGTAATAAGTTGTTACTAAGGACATAAATTTTTTCAGATTTGGGTATCAACAGGGACTGCACATATTCTTACAGGGTAGCTGTAGAGACCACAATTCAAGTAGAAGGAATCATATACCACAATGAAGTACTAAACTGTAGTCAGGACATGACTTGTCTTCTTCGTACAAATAATATTGTTCATATATAGTTCTCACCTAAAACTTTGAGGCAGCTCACATGAAAATATTTTGCTCTGTCAAAACTCTGACGTGTTGCTGCATGAAATGATCAGAGACTAAGATTTAGTTAGAAGCAACCCACAAATAAGTTAGTTAGGAACCCAAATAGCATGCCAGAACGGATTCTGGCAATCTGAACTTTCCCATATTCCTGAAAATTGTTTTTTCTGTTGCGGGGACCTGAAAATTGCCTCCACTGAAAGATTCCAAGTTGTATGATGCATGTGAATGACAAACTTGCATAAAAGGAAAATCGTGATGTTCCTGATTAATTACGTGCCAAAACATGAAGAAATCATATTGCGGAAGTAATCTGCGTAAATCATCATATCATATCTAAATTGATTACTTTTCCTAATATCAAACCAGAAAGATAGTAAGTAAATTAATTTCCCAACCAGGATGCAATCTTGATTTCATAATTCCAAATCAATCATTTTCTAGGGGACTTCTGATCGATCTAGCTGCAACCGAACGAAGATCCTTCGACGTCCAGACCTTGTCGCCTCCCGCTCTTGGTGTCTCTCTCTCGGACTTGTTTGGTTACCATCAGAGCATACGGAGGACCTCCCTATGGTATATGGCCGCCACAAGCAGAATATGAGAAAAAAACGAATGGAAATTTAGTAGATCTAACCCTCACAACATGCCCCTTCTTTCTCCCGTCAGACAGAGGCCACCGCACTCCGCCATGCTCCCTTGATCTCTCTCGTCTTTCCCACTCAGATCCTTCTAGCCACGGCAGGTGAAAGTATCCGAGCAACAGAAGGCGAGGGCGTTGGGACTGGATCGTCTACAATCGAGTGGGGAGGCTTGAAGATATCCGAGGGAGAGAAGATGAGACGTGCAGACCCAAGAGTGCGTCTCGGCTCTTAAAGAGTAGACTTATCTCGTCGGTTTCAGAAGACAAAGAGGAACCGATGTGTACTACAATGATTAAATCACAGAATTTGTTTAGTGGATTTTTTGCTGAGGTGACAGATTTGCTGAGGTGGACCGATGATGACATGGTTGCACGTGGTTGGATGCTGATGTGTCTATGCTGCATGTTTAGATAAATCAAGTAGTGGGGTTGAACTTCTTAAGTATATAGGATATGTTCCACAGTGAGGAAGGTGTTCCCATTCGTGGGTTTAGAAACTTCCTTATATGTTGAAAATAATCAAACCAGACCAAAGAATTGAATCATTGGACAATTTAAATATGCAACATACAGAAATCATCCTGACAAAAGTAAAATGACCTACTCCATACAAAGAGCTAACAAAAGTAAGTACTATTGATAAATTACATATTTCTCTAAAACGGATGTCGTAACCAAGAAAACACACCACCCAATCAAACGACGCCAAGCACATACTCTAATCTAAGCAAGGGCGTAACAAGGACTGAAGAACCCGCCACAAAATCCAATGCCATTGGAAAGAGGATGCAGTGCCAAATCACCACCAGAATAACACCCCCACATCCAATCCCTAAACCTCATTGCGGTCTGCCACATCAATCGACACAAAAATGAAATCCACATCCGCGCAAGAAGGAAAGAGATGGGGAAGTAGAGCGGGGCGGAAGTACGTGCGGCCGAGAGAAGCGATCCTTGGTGGTAGAGCCGTGGGGGGGATGGGGACGGAGCTGCCTGCCCCACCATTGGTTCAGTCCCGGCGGGAGTAGGAGCAGCGGAATGAATGACGGTTAGGGAAACCTCAAGATGGCCGGTGACCTATGGAGGAAGGGGCAAGCGGCAAGCAACCTCAGGTTGTGCCAATGGGAGCTAGGCTGGCGATGGCCGCCAACCCTAGCGTGACGGCAATTGGAAGGAGAAGGGGGGAAGAGAGACAGGATGACGGAGGAGTGGGATGCGAGCTTGGGTTCATGCGAGGGCAGCGAGCAGCGAAGGCCCAACCCAATAGCGAGAATTACCGAGTGGAAAACAAAATGTCAGGTGGTCCCCACCAACCACGATTAACCACAGTGCTCCAAGTCGGCATTTCCTATTTAGCGCTGCAGGCGCCGATTATAGCTGTTTCCGCAAACCGGTGCCTGCAGCGACGCTAGCTGGGCTCGGCCCAATTACCAGTTCTTCCCCGTGTTTTGAAACTCAAAAAAGGACATCAAAGAAAATTGCGCTTAGTCAGGAATCAAACCAAAGACCTCTCCGTCGATAGCCGACTCGACGGACCACTACGCCAACGCCTGACTCATGAATCAAAACCTCCTTTTCGTCTTTTAATACATACAAGAAATTTCCTCTATGTTTTTTGTGTTTTTTCTCCTTTCTTTTTTGTTTTTTGTTTTCTTTTTTTCTTAAATGCGCGAAATGTTTACAAATATCCGACATTTTCTTTTTCTAATGCGTGAACTTTTTTGTTAAATCTGATGAACTATTTTCCAAATCTGATGAACTTTTTTCAAATTCGATGAACTCTTTTTCCAAACTCGATGAACTATTTTCTAAATTCGATGAACTTTTTTCAAATTCGATGAACTTTTTTTAAATCCAATGAAATTTTTTCAAATTCGATGAACTTTTTTCAAATTTGATAAACTTTTTTCAAATCCGATGAATTTTTTCCCAATCCGATGAACTTCTTTCAAATCCGATGAACTTTTCTTGAAAAATTAGTAACTTTTTTTCAATTTCGATGAATGTTTTTCGATGAACTATTTTCAAGTTTGATGAACATTAAATGAAAATCCATTAACTTTTTTTCAATTTTGATGAACTTTTTTCAAAACCAATAAAAGTTTTTTCAAATTTGATGAACCTTATTTGGTAATATGTGAACATGTTTTCAAATAATTAGAAAGTAAAACACTACAGTGTAATGTGTAATAAATTGCGCTTCTAGTTCCCATTCTTTAAAAGGATCGCGCTGTGAATATTCACTAGTAGGAAGCTGGTCCAGTGGTTAGCATCTTCTTATATAAGCGCGAGGTTGCGAGTACGAATCCCAAACGTGAGGTATTTTTGGCGATCCTTTTCCGCGTTGCGTCTTGCGCAATCGTGGTCCGGCCCATCCAGCGGCTGTTGCAAGGCGCCATTCTCTTCGGTGGCGCTGAAGGCGCGCATTAGGCCCATAGCCCACTATCGCTACAGATTCTAAGCTCCCACGAATTGAAGGCACCTTTTGGCGATCTTTTTCCGCGTTGCGTCTTGCGCAATCGTGGGCCGGCCCATCCAGCGGCTGTTGCAAGGCGCCAGTTCTCTTCGGTGGCGCTGAAGGCACGCAATAGGTGCCTCCAATTTGTGGGAGCTTAGAATCTGTAGCGATAGTGGGCTATGGGCCTAATGCATTGAGTTGGGCTGTTACTATTTTTTCTCGGTTCCTTACGGTACTTCGGGTAGTCGAGGGTAATAACCAAAACGACCGATGTAATATCGGTTTCACATAGTTGCTGACCGAATTTTGTACCGATATTTTTGGTTTCGGTCTATTCGGCTTCGGTCCCGGTTCTTTTGGTTCGGTAGTTCGGTCTTCGGTTTAAATTTGCACGCACGCTCTCTAAAGTGAAGGCATGCTCGCACTCTCTCCTCGTTTATGAAAAAAAACATACTGCTAGCAAAAAACCTGAAATAAAAAAATGCTTATTAGTTTGGAAAAACAATTATTGTATTTCCTAAATATTCTTGAGTTTTATAAAAGTTCTTGAATTCGGAAAAATCATGAATTTAGAAACATCATGAATTTGGATTATTTTACCTAATTTTAGAAAAATCACAAATTTGAAAGAAAGTTCAAGGACCTGAAAACATACGTGAATTCAAATTTTTTTTCTTGATTTGTTTTGAAAAATAAATTCAAAAATGAGAAAAAACAGAAAATAAATACAAATAAAGTAAAATCAAACATTAGCTTCTAGAACCTTCACAAAACCATTCAAAAGCTTCTACCAGCTTCACAAAACCAGTTTTGGGCTCCTGTATAGAACTCATATTAGATGGTCCGGACTATTAGAATAGGAGTGAATGAGAGTGTCATCGCTTTCTTCTTTGTGCCCGTGACCAGTGCTATAAATGCCAAGTAGGGTTCATACTACGACGTAACAGTCGAGCAAACGCACAGGGCGCTTGTGATTGGGCCAGCCAATAAACTCTCTTTTCTCTTTGTTTCGATAGCAAACATTTCCCATTTTTTCTGCTTTTTTCGTTTCTCTTGTCTTCTTTTCTTTTGCTTGTCGAGAGATTTTTTTTAGCTTACTTTGGGCTTTCGGTTCACTTCTTTTTAAATAAATATGAAAATTTCATCAAGTTCACATGCATTTTTGAAATTCATAGAAAACTTTCAAACTTGAACAAAATAATTAAAATGCATGCACATTTAATATATTAGCAAGTATATTCTAAATTCTCATATATTTCAAAATGTGCCTCATTTTCTAAATTCACATGCATTTTTTCTTTTTTACTTTGGTTTTTGTTTCTTTCTTGGGTTTTAATGCTTTTCTTTTGTTTTTCTTTGTTTCTCTATCGGTATTCACCGTTTTCCATTTCTTTGCACTTGTTTCTTCTGTTTTCCATTTTTGTTTGACCTTTTGTTTCTTTTTCAGTTTTCATTCAGTTTTTTCTTTATTAGTTATAGACGTTTACATTTTTCAAATATAGGTTTAATGTTTTTTGAGTACACGGTCAACATTCTTCGTATGCATTCTAAGCATTTTTTCAATGCTTGATTAATATTTTCCAACACAATATTATCATTTTTGGAATAAATGATCTACATTTCGTACACATTTTAATATTTTTCAAATGCTTGATTAAGCATATTTTTAGTACAAGATTAATATTTTTCTAATACATGATAAACATTTTTATTCATATTTAACATTTTTAAAATGCTTGATTAACATTTTTCTAAATGCAAGATTAACTTTTTTTAATAGATGGTCAATATGTTTTCTATACACATTTATTATTATTAAAATGCTTGATTTACATCTTAAATACAAGATTAAAAAATCATACAGAACGTATTTCTTTGGTATACATGGGAAACATTTTCTCTACACACATTTAACATCTTTTAAATACTTGGTAAAATGTTTCTCAAATGTTTTTATGCAGTGTTCTTTCTAATATATTATAGAATATTTGGACGTAAAAAAAGTAGAACAAAAACGAAAACAAAAGGCATGAAAAGAAAGAAAAAAAACGAGGCTGTGGCGAACCGCTAGTTGTGCCGGCCTATCTAGCGCTCGCCTTGAGGCAGGGTTCCCTACATCTCGCTATAAGCGAGACATAAGGTCGCCCGATTTGGTAGGTCTAGTCGCGCGCCTGCTAGCCTGTACTGAAAAAAAAAACAGCGTGCGTTGGCTCTCACTTCGACGCTCCCTGACCCGTGCCTGTGACCTGACTCTTGCTAACAACCGGTCACCGGTGACAATGAACGTTGACTTTAAAAAATGATGTAATATAGAGAATTTGCACTTTTTATAAAAAAACACAAGCTCTAAAAATTCACAGGTTTGGAAAAAAATTCAGCCATTTTAAAAAACACAAAGTTGAAACAAAACTTGTTTTTTTTTAAATGTGCACAATTTTTGAAAATTCACCAATTCAAAAAACGGTCATCAATTAGAGAATAGGTCATGGATTTAAAAATCATGAATTTAAGAAAAATAGAAACATAAATAAAACTATAAAATCCCAAGGAAAAACCAGATAAACAAACACATTAAAAGGCAGCAGAAAAAATTAAAAAAAACGACCAAAAGCTACTAGAAGGCAGCAGAACTAACAAGCAGGCCCAGATAAACTATCTATTGTGCAATTGCCTGGGCCGGATAGTTAGTTCCTGGAAGGTGTGTCACATGTACCAAATGACACCAAATTGGTTCCAACTTCCACCGCCTCACCATGCTCAAGTCCATGTTCCTCTCCAACAAGTTCTTCGGAGCCATCCCCGATAAGTTCTTCCCAAATCTTAAACATCGCAAGAAGCTCTGGCTCAACGACAACGAGTTCATCAAGTTCAGTTGTTGTTCTTTCGGCAGTACTATGTTTCCATCAAAGTATGATTGCTTATGTTTCGCCTCGAAACACTTCCAAGTGTGTTTGCCATATAATTAATGGATAATTGCAACTAGATGATTTTCAACCAGAATGTCATGTGGCTAAACAATCGAACGTGCCGCAAGGTTGTACTTGAACCTATCTATAAACTATGTCATGTTTATCTTTGTTGGCGCAAAAGAATTATTGTTGTTGTTGCGCCAATATTACTTGATGTCATTATGAATTTCTAGAATATTTGATAAAAAATGATATATAATCATCCAATTATAGTCACATATTGCAAAACTGTTTTGATGCACATATTTATGTTGCTATGCAATTCCATAGTTTACCATCCAAAGAGGATTCCATATTGAAACATCAATATGATTCCGTGAGCCAATTCAGTTAACACCCTAACCGAATTGGTATTCATGGTCATTACAATTTCCTTCCTGAAATGGAATTGAAACTAATTCAATACGGAGGCCTCCTGTACAGACATTCAAACACAACATGAGAGTACTACCGGCCTAACGGGGCTGGGAGCTGTGTGCCAAGGAACCAACCAAACACACCCTAATCACTACATGATAGTGTGTCTTAGTGTGAATATAGAAATCACCTCATGACTATGAGTAACTTTGTGCATTAGGTTTATTCGATTAATATGGTTTGGTTTATAAGTTTTTTCTAGTTTTGTACATTGATACTTTGGTAAATATGGTACGAAATTAAAATAAGGTTTAGTTTCTGCATCTACCAAATTATTTCGATATGCATTCAGTGTATACCATAATAAATAAAGTTTACTCGAATTTGACAATGACATAATAATATTTCACAAATTTATGACTCAGAACACATACTCTTTTGTACAAACAGTATATACCATATATAATTATATATGAATGCGTGGATTCCTTGTATACCAACGATGGCAACAGCTTTAGTATCACTCCCGCTTACTGACATGGTCAAGAGTAGACGCAAAGTCTACATAAAATTTTGACCGAACGTGTGAATGTTAGAGAATGAAAAGTGAGACAAGCTAGCATGCTTACGTGATCGAGTTCTTGGTATGGTCATTTGTTCAAGAAATACAAATATGTTTTTTACTTCGGTTTATTCAGTTAAGCGTTTGGTTTTTTGGTATATACGAAAAAAGTGAAATTCAAAATGGTAAGGACTTCTTTTTACAGAAAGACTATAATGAAGGCCCCTATAGTATAATTGGTGCAACAAGCTCAAAGTGTAAGTATCATGCCTTAAACCTGAGTGGGTAGGAAGACATCAGCCCCTTTTCACCATTAGGCTATGCCTTAGTCTGCACAGTACCAAAAACCACAAACCATAAAAAACATAAAATAGGTTCAGTTTAGTTATTTCAATATTCATGTTAAATTTTTAATTATTAAGAAGTGATCATGTATTTCAAAAAATGTTCATGCATTTATAAAATCTTACAATTAAAATAGTGTTCATGTATTTTAAACGCAAGTAGACATGCTCTGTGCTTTGCACGTTGAGGGATACAATAGAAAAACTGGAAGTTAAAATAAGGGTTATTAGGATGTAAAGACAAGGGCTCCAACAAAATAAGTTGTCATGTTATCTTCAACTTGATTACAAAATAAAATTTATGTTTGGCAAAAAATATATGATCACCTTTTTTCATAAATTTTACATACGATTCTTTTTGGGTATTTTAAGTAATACTTTGGAATGTTCTACCAAACTTTGGTTATAAACAAAAAAGTATCTTAAATACCTTCAGACTATATGCATGCCCAACAATATGCATGCCCAAAAGTTGTGGAGGACTGTGTGTTCTAGACCTTGAGATTATGAACAAGTGTTTACTGATCAAATGGTTGTGGAAACTAGAGAATACAGAGGGGGTGTCAAGAGCTCATCACCAAAAACTATTTATCCGAACAACCCTTGTCTGGTTGGAACTCTGGAGAGGGTGGCTCACACTTATGGCAAGGCTTGATGAGTGTGAATCAGTGATTGGAAATGGAGCCAAGACTCTGTTTTTAGGTGGCTAGGAGAGAAATTTCTAGCTGATAGATACCCCGGGTTCTATAACTTGAACTTTTCTAAGGAAATCACTGTTTAAGAGGCGAGGATGGCTGGGATAGATTCCATTGTTTACAGAAGAGTTCTTCACGATGAAACTTTTGTTCAATGGGATGAAATATTAAAGCTGGTGTGAGAGTGTCACGCCCAATATGCGATACTATCCTAAAGAGACTCGAAGGTCCCACCAAGGATAGAACCGCATATTGAAACGCTTTTGCAAGGTGGATATCATTACATCAACATTACATCATAGATATGGATACATACATAAGGCATACAATGCCACACGAATACAACATCACAATACATAATAGCATCATCCGACTACGGATGAAACACAAATAGAAACTCAAACGGCATCCACCCTGCTAGCCCAGGCTGCCGACCTGGAACCTATCCCCTGATCAAAGAAGAAGCAGAAGAAGAACTCCAAAACAAGCAAGCATCGCTCTCGCGTCATGTTCATCGCATAACCTATACCTGCAACTGTTGTTGTAGTAATCTGTGAGCCACGAGGACTCAGCAATCTCATTACCATGGGTATCAAGACTAGCAAAGCTTAAAGGGAAAGGAAGGGGAAAGTGGTGAGGTTGCAGCAGCGACTAAGCATATATGGTGGCTAACATACGCAAATAAGAGCGAGAAGAGAGCAAAAGGAACGGTCGTGAAGCTAGCAATGATCAAGAAGTGTTCCTGAACTCCTACTTACGTCAAACATAACCCAAAACCGCGTTCACTTCCCGGACTCCGCCGAAAAGAGACCATCACAGCTACACACGCGGTTGATGTGTTTTAATTCGGATCTGGTGTCAAGTTATCTACAACCGGACATTAACAAATTCCCATCTGCCTATAACGGCAGGCACGACTTTTGAAAGTTTAAACCCTGCAGGGGTGTCCCAACTTAGCCCATGATAAGATCTCGCGATCAACGAAGGATATACCTTCTCCCAGGAAGACCCGATCAGACTCGGAATCCCGGTTTACAAGACATTTCGACAATGGTAAAACAAGACCAGCAAAGCCGCCCGCTGTGCCGACAAATCTCGATAGGAGCTGCACATATCTCGTTCTCAGGGCACACCGGACGAGCCAGACGTCGGGTTGGCATAGACCCTGATTGCCCAGGGGGCGCCGGACATCGCTCGGTTTGGACCAACACTTAGACAAGCATTGGCCCGGGGGGGGGCTAAAATAAAGATGACCCTCGGGCTCCGGAAACCCAAGGGAAAAAGGGCTAGGTGAGGCAAATGGTAAAACCAAAGTTGGGCCTTGCTGGAGGAGTTTTATTCAAAACGAACTGTCAAGGGGGTCCCATAAATCACCCAACCGCGTTAGGAACGCAAAATCCGGGAACATAACACCGGTATGACAGAAACTAGGGCGGCAAGATTGGAACAAAACACTAGGCATAAGGCCGAGTCTTCCATCCTTTACCAAGTATATAGATGCATTAATTAAATAAGAGATATTGTGATATCCCAACATAATCTTGTCCACCATGGAGCAATCTTCAACTACACCTGCAACTAGCAACGCTATAAGAGGGACTGAGCAAAAGCGGTAACATAGCCAAGCAATGGTTTGCTAGGAAGGGTGAAAAGGTTAGAGGCTGACATGACAATTGGGAGGCTTGAAGAGCAAATGATAGGTAGCGCAGCAAAGCGATAGAACAAAGCAACTAGCATAGCAATGATAGTAGTGAGATCCAGGGTAGCGGTCATCTTGCCTGAAATACCGCTGGGAAGAAGAATGAGTCCATGAAGAAGATGAACGGACGTAGTCGAACGAATCCTCACAACTCCGGAACGAAACCGAAGCTAACGAGAGAAGCAAACCGGAAAGAAGCAAACAATATGGTAAACACACAAGCATAATCATGGCATGATGCACAAACAAGTATGATGCATGTCCGGTTTAATGAGGCATGGCATGGCAAAGTGCAACAAACAACACTACAATTTAAGTGGAGCTCAATATGCAACGAGTTGCATATTGACAAAACACCACATCAATTATTTAGTTCTTTCTCGGTTTTGTACCCAACAATTTTAAATATTATTAAACATGGCAATGGGTGAAGCATAATAAAACTACCTATCTAGGCAAGTTTAAATGAGGCCGGAATAACAAACAACAATTCCGAAAAATCCCCATATGCATATTTTAGATTCGGTACTGTTCTGCCCTAAAACATATTTTATTGTTATTAAACAGGAAATATAAAGTGCACCATGTTAAACTAGGCATCTTCCACCCCATTTACATATAAAGTTTATTTAAAATGGAGCTACGGTTATTTAGTTATGAAATAAATCATTTTAACATGGCATTTTAGCAAATTAATGCAAACAACAATTTAAACATATTTAACATGGATGAAAGTGGCAAATTATTAATCTACACAAAATTCTAAGCATTTTACATATATGAAGTTTTTACATATGATGCACTGTTAAAGAGTTATTATATGCATGATGTATGAGGGGTTTTCTGCAAAACTGTAATAAACTGGATAATGTTAAAATCACAGCATGGGGAAAAACATTAGTCGGGCCGAATCTGTGTCACGGGCCCAACAGGAAGGGGGGGGCAGCTCACCCATGGGCCAAGGCCCGGTTGGTGGATGCGGCTGAGGCGCGCTGGGCCTGGCGCAGATCGAAGCGGGGCAGGGCGTGGTCAACGCGGGGTCGAGCGTTGCTCGTCTCGCTCGGGCAAAACAAGGGCGCGACGACGGACCTCCAGGAAGAGGATGGCAGCGGGCGAAGGCGAGATGGTAGGGTCGGTAGGCGCGAGAAGCGGCGGGTCGGCGAGGCAACTGGCGACGGGGAGAGCTCGGCCACGAGGATCCATGGGGAGGTCTCTATAGAACCACAAAGGAAGAGAGATGAAGTGAGCCAGAGAGCAGAGAGAAGACAGCGGAATTCAGAGGAGGACGATGCCACCAAGTCTGCTCCAAGGTGCGGCGGCGTTGGAGACAGGGAACTTGCGGCGCTCGATCCAGGCGACGGGACAGAGGGGACGCGAGCAGCCTTGACGGTGGGGCCATGGCGTGGTGCTCGGGACCGGATGGCGCTCTTGGTTGGGGACGAGGATGTCCTTGAAGCAGAGGCGCGGGCGGGCTGGAGGTCGAGGTCGGGCACAGCCGGCGCTCGACGGCGGCGGAAGGGCAGCTGCGCTCCGGTGGTGGTTGGCGCAAGGAGCAGCAGAGAGCTCGGGCGCGCTGGGATCCAGGAGACGGGGATGGGGGCGAGGAGGTGGAGCTCGGGCTCCTGCGGGATTTGAGCATCGGCGGTCGTTGACTCGAGATGGGTCGATGGGATGGATGGATTGGATCTGGGTGTGGCTGATGGTTGGTGCAGGGGGAATGAGAGGATCCCGAGGTGGGAAATGGGTGCGGCGGCGACGGCTGGGAGGATGGGACAGCTCCCTTGAGATTTAGGGTTGGACAATATATATGTACATTAGGTGGATTAGGTTAGGGGCTATCTCATCCCTACGATCATAATCGGACGGTCACGAATAAAATAGTTAGGGAGCCCAATTAACAAAACGTAGATGTTTTATAGATGTTGGGGGATGATCTGGATCCAACGGTCACGACATCCAGGTTCGAGTTTGGGGGAGTTTCGGACGCGCGCGTGAGGGGTCTGAGTAAAGCGTAGAGAGGGTCAAACGGTCAGACAAGAGGGAATCGAAAACCCGGTCGGTCTCAGAATGTTCAACAACCGCAACAGAGAGAAGCGAGGAGCGGCAACTACGAGCGGATGCAAGTTTTATGAAAACGATGCTGATGCAATGCGAATGATGCCATGAGATGAGATGCATAACAAGAACAAAATGCAAAACAACAGATAAAACCCAACCACGAAGGAAATATCATATCTCATCTCCGGAGAAGGCAAGAGTTGGAGTTATGAATATGGAAAGTTGTATCCGGGGCGTTACAACACTCCACCACTACAAGAGGATCTCGTCCCGAGATCTAGGATGGCACCGGAGGGAAAGGAAGAGAATGATAAGAGGTAAACTAAATTGCTTCTTCGACAAACGAGTAAAACCATGAACCTTGAGAGGTTGAGCAAAATGAAAGAAAGAAAACAACGAAGATGAACAAAGTTGAAAACACTCCGTTAGAAAAGAGGAACAAGGGATACGACGAGAACCAAGAGGTTTAGAGATAAGATAGATATTGAAACCACTCCGGTTAACACTAGATAGAGAAGGAATAAGATTGATATAATTTGGGCAGCACTCCGACTGATAGATAAAGGAAAACTTGATAAGATGAAAAGAACTTGAAGAGAAGACACAACACTCCGGTTAAATGGATAAGCATGAAAAGGACACGGTCCTCACAATTCGAGATGATGAGTGAAAAGAGCAACATCACAATGCCTCCGGAAGAAAGAATAGAAGATAGATCATTGGAATAACAGAATGAAGAAGAAAATGCCAACTTCTGCCACAAATGAGCTTGGAAAGCACCCTTCCAAGAAGGTTATAACAGAGTTGTTGGAAAACCAACAACGACACAAATAAGCTTGTAGTGGGCTTATGGAAAACATCTCAAGACTATGAGGTGACATTCTGCCACTAACGAAAACAATTGCTTGCTTTGAGATCAACGAAGAGATGAAAACTTCTTCCACCAAGAGGATAAAGAGCAAGATTGGGTCATGCATAATCACCACAAATAGCAACGACCCTTAAGGAAAGGCTTTAGGTGAAATCTGACACAAGATAACTCCAAGGAAGAAAATGATGGGTTTAAAATACCTCATTCTTGACAACATGTGAATCGAGAAACATGAATGGAAATTGTTAAGAGTGACATAACACCACCTCAAAAGGTAAGGTAGAAAGAATTGCACTTTGGAATGCAAGATGAAGAATACTTGAGCTCCTCAAAACAAAACATGTGTTGATCACCACGTTTATTTTAGAGTATAGCTTGGCGGATCATAACTTCGAGAGAAATCTTGAAGAACAATTGAAGAATGAAAGGAATCCTTGACGAACCACCATGTAGAGCCTCCATGAAGAACTCCGGTAATAAAAGGGTGATAGAAAGGAAGAGAAGTTGAAAACACAAGGTGAAGCCTTGCAATAATTTAGGTGGAGCTTCGCGACGAGATAATTGAGAGAGCTTGGAACTCCGAAAAGAAAGATGAAGCCTCTCGAACCGAGAATGTGATATGATGACCAACTCCGGAAAGAAAGATGAATCACTTGTAAACAAGAATTTATTCATCATGAATAATCTCCGTAAAAAGAATTGAGTCACCTCGAGGAAATAAGGATAAGATTTATTGTATGCTTATCCTTCATCAAATTTAATTGATGACAAGCAATGGATTTGGCATACTACTTATGCCCATTGAAAAAGGATTAAGAAAGATATAGCGCAAACTTGAGAAGGTATAGATGGAACCACCAGCGGGATTTGGAAACAACGAATGAATTGATATGATAACAAAGGAAGTGAAATCTTGAACGAACCACCGTAAAAGTTGGAAAAGAGAGTAGCAAGGGCACAATTCGCCGGAAAGAATCTGAAAACGAATGCAGATACTTGGGGGGATTTAGATAAATGAGAACGAAGAGATCATGAACTGATTAGTGGGTATTTGAATGATGCACCGGAAGAATTCGAGAACGAGAGTTGAAAGCTGAGAATGAATAATTCTGAGATGATGGGCTACGGAGAATCAATCTGAAAAGACTCTTGAATTGCTCCGGATGGGTGAAAAGAATTTAAGAGAGCCATGAATCTTCGAGAGAAGGGACAAGATTTAGAGGAAACACTTCTTCGGTCTTCAAATGTTGAGAATGAAGATGAGAACCACCATGACAATTTATGAGACACACCAGAGCAAAGAAGAATAGAAATGTTGAACCAGTGATGAAAATGTTTTAAAAGCAATCTTGAAGAAGGAATATGACTGATGATAATTCATTCTTACGTCAAACTTGGAAAAGAATTTGGGAATAACTCCGGGAGAATTAGAAGAGTCAGGTAAGGACCTGGGAAAAGACCTGTGGGTTAGGGCCCACTCAAAAGAAAACACCGTTGAATGATTTTGAAGAGAGATTGCACCGGTTGAATTAAATGACTTGAATGAGATAATAATCTCCAAATAGCTTGAACGGATCTGGAATGAAAAGACGAGCCTTCTGAGATATCTTCAGCACTCCAGAACAAATGAGAAGTGAATGATTAAGAGGTGCATCGGCATGAGAAAGCATTTGCAACAAGGAAAGGAATATGATCAACACCGAAAGCTTGAATTGGATCCACCGGAGAAGAAACAACAACGAAGGATGATGAACTTGAATCTGTTGAGCATCTTCATGGGAAATCACCGGATAAGAACACTGAAAGAAACGAATGAAGAGACTTCTCACAAATAAAAGGATACATGATTAAGAAATCCGAGTCCTTGAAGTTAAAGGGTGGGAGGGCGGGAAAACAAAGACAACTTGGGACGGATGAAACAAACACCGTTGAGGAAACTTAGAATTGATCTTGCGAATGTTGAAATGATCGAATCCATTTGAAGAGAAGCACGCCGGTTGGAAAGAATTGACATGACAACCTCAGTGATCAAGAAGGATTAGTATTCACATATCAATATGAGAACACCGTTTAGGAAATGTATGGATTCAACATTTGACTTTGAAGCAACTCGAATACCACAAATAAAACAAAACAAAGGATTTGGCTTGCAGAATAAGCCGGAACAAATACATATGATAGAGATTTACCCAATCCCATATCATGCATCTGTCGGAAAGATATTCTAGGAGCTACTTGAATTCCCACCTATAAACTCCCGAAACTTTCTGGTTATGCAATCTGGTGTTGGGGATACAGGGGAAGCAATATATCTCACCCAAACTAACAATCCCTACATCCAGCTGTATCCATCCGTCAACACATAACCAAGAAAACTCCGGAAATCGTGTACCTCAACCTTCGAAAAGCATCCGTTATACGAGTTATGGCAATACTCCCGAACTCCCGCCCCAGTACTGGGTGACGTCGAGGTTATCTCACCAACAACTGCATAAAAGAGATTTTCGATGTCGGCAAAACTCAGGTATTCCAGAACTGCAACGATAAAATTGTGACGACAACACATCAGAGCTCAACTCCCCGGGTCACTGCCACATAAAAGACAGGAGGCACCAAGAACAATGTTCTCGTCACAAAACCATCGGAACGATTCCAAGATACCCGCATGATCCTAAAAAAAATTAGTGAAATTTGAGGAGAGGAAAGTCAAAACATCTACGTCAGGAGACCTCACCAGAGCGACGAAGGGGGCTGAGAAGTAAAAAGAATCCTACTCTCCGATATATATAATCCTAAGACTCAAAATAGTTTTTTTCTAGACTCAACACGGCCAACAAACAAGGGGGCTCCTATGGTCGGTCGAGGCTCTGATACCAACTTGTCACGCCCAATATGCGATACTATCCTAAAGAGACTCGAAGGTCCCATCAAGGATAGAACCGCATATTGAAACGCTTTTGCAAGGTGGATATCATTACATCAACATTACATCATAGATATGGATACATGCATAAGGCATACAATGCCACACGAATACAACATCATAATACATAATAGCATCATCCGACTACGGATGAAACACAAACAGAAACTCAAACGACATCCACCCTGCTAGCCCAGGCTGCCGACCTGGAACCTATCCCCTGATCGAAGAAGAAGCAGAAGAAGAACTCCAAAACAAGCAAGCATCGCTCTCGCGTCATGTTCATCGCATAACCTGTACCTGCAACTATTGTTGTAGTAATCTGTGAGCCACGAGGACTCAGCAATCCCATTACCATGGGTATCAAGACTAGCAAAGCTTAAAGGGAAAGGAAGGGGAAAGTGGTGAGGTTGCAGAAGCGACTAAGCATATATGGTGGCTAACATACGCAAATAAGAGCGAGAAGAGAGCAAAAGGAATGGTCGTGAAGCTAGCAATGATCAAGAAGTGATCCTGAACTCCTACTTACGTCAAACATAACCCAAAACCGCGTTCACTTCCGGACTCCACCGAAAAGAGACCATCACAGCTACACACACGGTTGATGCATTTTAATTCGGATCTGGTGTCAAGTTATCTACAACCGGACATTAACAAATTCCCATCTGCCTATAACGGTAGGCACGGCTTTCGAAAGTTTAAACCCTGCAGGGGTGTCCCAACTTAGCCCATGATAAGCTCTTGCGATCAACGAAGGATATACCTTCTCCCAGGAAGACCCGATCAGACTCGGAATCCCGGTTTACAAGACATTTCGACAATGGTAAAACAAGACCAGCAAAGCCACCCGCTGTGCCGATAGGAGCTGCACATATCTCGTTCTCAGGGCACACCGGACGAGCCAGACGTCGGGTTGGCATAGACCCTGATTGCCCAGGGGGCGCCGGACATCGCTCGGTTTGGACCAACACTTAGACAAGCATTGGCCCGGGGGGGCTAAAATAAAGATGACCCTCGGGCTCCGGAAACCCAAGGGAAAAAGGGCTAGGTGAGGCAAATGGTAAAACCAAAGTTGGGCATTGCTGGAGGAGTTTTATTCAAAACGAACTGTCAAGGGGGTCCCATAAATCACCCAACCGCGTTAGGAATGCAAAATCCGGGAACATAACACCGGTATGACGGAAACTACGGCGGCAAGAGTGGAACAAAACACCAGGCATAAGGCCGAGTCTTCCATCCTTTACCAAGTATATATATGCATTAATAAAATAAGAGATATTGTGATATCCCAACATAATCTTGTCCACCATGGAGCAATCTTCAACTTCACCTGCAACTAGCAACGCTATAAGAGGGGCTGAGAAAAAGCGGTAACATAGCCAAGCAATGGTTTGCTAGAAAGTGTGAAAAGGTTAGAGGCTGACATGGCAATTGGGAGGCTTGAAGAGCAAATGATAGGTAGCGCAGCAAAGCGATAGAACGAAGCAACTAGCATAGCAATGATAGTAGTGAGATCCAGGGTAGCGGTCATCTTGCCTGAAATACCACTAGGAAGAAGAACGAGTCCATGAAGAAGATGAACGGACGTAGTCGAACGAATCCTCACAACTCCAGAACGAAACCGAAGCTAACGAGAGAAGCAAACCGGAAAGAAGCAAACAATATGGTAAACACACAAGCATAATCATGGCATGATGCACAAACAAGTATGATGCATGTCCGGTTTAATGAGGCATGGCATGGCAAAGTGCAACAAACAACACTACAATTTAAGTGGAGCTTAATATGCAACGAGTTGCATATTGACAAAACACCACATCAATTATTTAGTTCTCTCTCGGTTTTGTACCCAACAATATCAAATGTTATTAAACATGGCAATGGGTGAAGCATAATAAAACTACCTATCTAGGCAAGTTTAAATGAGGCCGGAATAACAAACAACAATTCCGGAAAATGCATATTTTAGATTCGGTACTGTTCTGCCCTAAAACATATTTTATTATTATTAAACAGGAAAAATAAAGTGCACCATGTTAAACTAGGCATTTTTCCACCCCATTTACATATAAAGTTTATTTAAAATGGAGCTACGGTTATTTAGTTATGAAATAAATCATTTTAACACGGCATTTTAGCAAATTAATGCAAACAACAATTTAAACATATTTAACATGGATGAAAGTGGCAAATTATTAATCTACACAAAATTCTAAGCATTTTACATATATGAAGTTTTTACATATGATGCACTGTTAAAGAGTTATTATATGCATGATGTATGAGGGGTTTTCTGCAAAAATGTAATACACTGGATAATGTTAAAATCGCAGCACGGGAAAAAACATTAGTCGGGCCGAATCTAAATCACGGGCCCAACAGGAGGGGG
The DNA here is from genome assembly GCF_018294505.1 of Triticum aestivum. Classification (NCBI taxonomy): domain Eukaryota; kingdom Viridiplantae; phylum Streptophyta; class Magnoliopsida; order Poales; family Poaceae; genus Triticum; species Triticum aestivum. The sequence continues at coordinate 115,468,828 of NC_057795.1, read as the reverse complement.
GGTAGCTCACCCATGGGCCAAGGCCCGGTTGGTGGATGCGGCTGAGGCGCGCTGGGCCTGGCGCAGATCGAAGCGGGGGGCGTGGTCAACGCGGGGTTGAGCGCTGCTCGTCTCGCTCGGGCAAAACAAGGGCGCGACGACGGACCTCCAGGAAGAGGATGGCAGCGGGCGAAGGCGAGATGGTGGTGTCGGTAGGCGCGAGAAGCGGCGGGTCGGCGAGGCAACTGGCGACGGGGAGAGCTCGGCCACGAGGATCCATGGGGAGGTCTCTGTAGAACCACAAAGGAAGAGAGATGAAGTGAGCCAGAGAGCAGAGAGAAGACAGCGAGATTTAGAGGAGGACGATGCCACCAAGTCTGCTCCAAGGTGCGGCGGCGCTGGAGACAGGGAACTTGCAGCGCTCGATCCAGGCGACGGGACAGAGGGGACGCGAGCAGCCTTGACGGCAGGGCCATGGCGTGGTGCTCGGGACCGGATGGCGCTCTTGGTTGGGGACGAGGAGGTCCTTGAAGCTGAGGCGCGGGCGGCCTGGAGGTCGAGGTCGGGCACAGCCGGCGCTCGACGGCGGCGGAAGGGCGGCTGCGCTCCGGTGGTGGTTGGCGCAAGGAGCAGCAGAGAGCTCGGGCACGCTGGGATCCAGGAGACGGGGATGGGGGCGAGGAGGTGGAGCTCGGGCTCCTGCGGGATTTGAGCGTCGGCGGTCGTTGACTCGAGATGGGTCGATGGGATGGATGGATTGGATCTAGGTGTGGCTGATGGTTGGTGCAGGGGGAATGAGAGGATCCCGAGGTGGGAAATGGGTGCGGCGGCGACGACTGGGAGGATGGGACAGCTCCCTTGAGATTTAGGGTTGGACAATATATATATACATTAGGTGGATTAGGTTAGGGGCTATCTCATCCCTACGATCGTAATCGGACGGTCGCGAATAAAATAGTTAGGGAGCCCAATTAACAAAACGTAGATGTTTTATAGATGTTGGGGGATGATCTGGATCCAACGGTCACGACATCCAGGTTCGAGTTTGGGGGAGTTTCGGACGCGCACGCGAGGGGTCTGAGTAAAGCGTAGAGAGGGTCAAACGGTGAGACAAGAGGGAATCGAAAACCCGGTCGGTCTCAGAACGTTCAACAACTGCAACAGAGAGAAGCGAGGAGCGGCAACTACGAACGGATGCAAGTTTTATGAAAATGATGCCGATGCAATGCGAATGATGCCATGAGATGAGATGCATAACAAGAACAAAATGCAAAACAACAGATAAACCCAATCACGAAGGAAATATCATATCGCATCTCCAGAAAAGGCAAGAGTTGGAGTTATGAATATGGAAAGTTATATCTGGGGCGTTATAGAGAGGTAGAAATAAGAGAGGATCAAGACGGAATGAGATGGCATTTAAACAATAAAAACAATTTTGTTGTGAGAGATTTTTATCGCTTACTCAATACTGATAGATTGGTGGGGTACATATCTTTATGGAAGCTTAAAATCCCTCAGAAATTAAGATCTTCCTATGGTTAATGCTTAAGAATAGCATACTGACCAAGGATAATCTTTTGAGAAGGGCATGGGTAGGAGATACAGAGTGCCATTTTTGTGGTGCCAAAGAGAGCATCAGTCATTTATTCTTTGATTGTGCTTTGACGGGAGTGATATGGCAAGTTGTGGCATGTGCTATTGCGTTGCCAATAACACCAACCAACCTAAATGACCTGGTGTGGGCTTGTATTAAGAGCTTTCCCATAGAACAGAGAAAAGTTGTGTTGTGTGGTGGGATTACTTTGTGCTGGACCATCTGGAAAACTAGAAAATAGAGCATGCTTTGATAAAAAAATTAGATGAGCATGCATATTTGATTTATAGGTTGTGATATTATCTTAATGCATGGAGGATCTTGCAGTAGCCCCTAGACGAAAGAAGAATTGAGGAGGGTGTGGGAAGGATTAAGAGGTGCTTGAGGAAATTTATGCTCGAAGTCGTGGGTGGATCCGCTTAGTAGAAGAATTGGCATAGGCTGGAGATGGAGTGAACATGTTCTTCTCCAACTGGTTTCCTTTTTGTTCCACTCTTTTGATTGATAAGCAATACAAATGTGCGGAGTAGAAGACGTAATGACGGGGTAGCCGGAACTGTTCTAAGTTATGTCGATGCTTGTGTTTGTCTCATCCTCCCAGGGTACCTTATTTTCTACGCTGCTTCGTCATTTGTGGCATCTTTGGGGGGGGGGGGGTGTCTTATGGAGGGAAGGGGAGGGGAGGTGTGCCTTTCCCTCGATGATACATGGTTGGCTGTATGATTTTTTGCTTTCCTTTTGTGTTTCGGACACTATGAAGTTTTATGGTGGTTTTTTAATGGAAATCAACGAGAAGGCTCATTCTTTCAAAAAAATGAGCATAGATGAGATGTATATGAAATGGACGTAGAAGAACGGTTGAAGTAATAATACAAGATAAACATGTATATTGTCTAATATTGAAAGAGTTTTCAATTTCCATACATTTTCAGGAAATTTCTACCTAACGAGGCACGAGTTTCTAGATCATGACACCTACCTGTGTGCCCCGAAAGTAGTAATACAAGATAAACATGTATATTGTCTGGTATTGAGAGAGTTCTCAATTTCCGTATGTTTCCAGGCAATTTCTACCTAATGAGCTGTGAGTTTTCAGATCACGACACCGACCTGCATGCCCCTTCAAAATTCTTGAGGCTTTGTTGTACGCTACGCCCATAGAAGCAGCGCCAATGGAGCAAAAGCCTTAGGGCTCCTTTGATTCAAAGGATTTTCGTAGAGACTTTGAAGGATTAGAATCCTTCAGAATTTTTTTTATGTTGGTTATTTGATTCATAAGATTAAATATTATAGGAAATTTTCCTAACGATTTTTGGTACTATTTCACATAGAATTTATAAGTCAATTACACCACAGGTGCCTGAACTTGACGAGAAAAGTCAGTTTGGTACTAAAACTTGCGGCATACATTGAACCAGTAACAAAATTTGGCTTGGGCGTGCATCTACGGTGTTCATCACGTTTGTATACGTACAAGGTGTTGATATGGCACGCGGGCCCCACCCAACAATGACTGGGGGCAGGGACGAGGGCGTGTGGCCTTTTTTGGGCAGAAAACACCTTAAAATTATTATTTTGTTACTAAAAAGCCACTTGAATCTTTTTGTTTTTTAAAAAATCCCCTCAGACGTGTCTCTATGACCCTTGGGACCCACCCGTCAGGAAACAATACGAAGAGACATTAATACACGCGAACTAATCGTTTAAAGATGGCCACGCTAGCCATCACACCAACTCTTACGTGTTGTTCCCCTAAAAAATAAAGTCTTTACGTGATGTCCATCACGCACATGTGGCTTAACTGAGCTGCACCGCGGCCTATTTTTCATACAATAGTTTTTTAATTAAAAAAAATACTATTTTATATTTATTATTTAAATTTTGTTTTTCAAATTATACATTAATAATTTTTACAATTATGTAACATTATTTTGAATAATAATATTTCTCTTAAAGGAATACATGAATATAGCCTAAAAATACATGAATATTTTTCTGAATACATTAATAATATTTATGTAATTCAATGAATAATATTATTTTGGTTATGTAAACATTTTTAAATAGTCATGTGTATTTTATTTTGAATTATGTAAACAGTATTTTAAATAAGAACATTTTTTAGAATTGTATAAACATTAGTTTAAATAAGTAGTCCCTCCGTTTTTATTTACCATGCATATTAGAGTTGACTGAAGTCAAACTTCGTAAAGTTTGATCAAGTTTGTAGAAAATAATGTAGACATTTATCATAATAAATCTATACGATGTGAAAGTACATTCAATAATAAATCTAATGTTGTTGATTTGTTATTGTGTATCTTAATATTTTTGTTTATAAACTTGATCAAAGTTTGTAAAGCTTGACTTTGACCAAAGCTAATATGCGAACTAAATAAAAACGGAGGGAGTATATTCTTTCTAATTACGTGAACATTATTTTAAATGATTTATTTATTTTGTAGTGATATTATTTATAATTTAAATATTTCTAAGTAAGGGAAAATAGCTAACATGTGAAAAATGGGCCGCCATGACAGCAGCCCATTCAAGACTTATGTGCGTGCATCAAAATGGTACTTGATCTGCTCGCCGGCCGGCTGTAGTCTTGCAGGTCTTCTGTTAGAACCGAGCGACGCAATACTTTGCGTATTATTTTCTTGTAATAATGTATCCTGACAGGTGGGGCCCAATGGACACCTTCCATTTTTGTAAGGAAAAACTTCAAGCGGCTTTTTCGTGACAAAAAATAGAAGTCTAGGAGGATTTTTGCAAAAAAAGAAAACCAGGTCACGTGCCGCGCCATGCTGGCAAGCGCCAGCGTAGTTAACACCGTAGATGTATGTCCAAACCAAATTCTATCACCGGTTCAATGTATGCCACAAGTTTTAACACCAAACTGACTTTTCTCGCCAAGGTCATGCACCTATGGTTTTGACTCAATTTCTAACATTCACTCAAACCTCTTTAAAAGGATCCTTTCATTTCTTCTACGATGCAATCAAACAAGCCAAATCCTATAGGATAGGATTGAGATGAACATGTCATGTTAATCTTGTGTTTTTTCTATTCTCACGTTTTCAGTTGGCTTGATCCAAACCCTTTGCGCGGCTTGCTCTGCTCCCCGGTTGGGCAACATCGTGCGGGCGATGTGATCGAAGCATGTTGGCCCCGACCGACTACGCCACCACAAGCGGCTGATGATAAGGCATGGACTGCCCGAGCTCGTGCCAGCTCAAGCTGCCACCGGCGCCATGATGCATGTGCACGAACAGTGCTCGCTATACTTCAGATTGACTCCTGCCCGCAGCATGATGAGCATCATGAGCGGCGGACAGAGCTTTAAAAATGGTGGTAGGACATGTCAGGATTGTGTATTGCAGCGGGAAGCAGAAGCGATCCTGATCCATTGATCCTCTCCAGCAGACACTGTACCTGGCCTATCCTCTGACACGGAGAAGATGCCGGAGCAGTGAACCATTTTACAGTTTCACAAAGATTTTACAGCTACGTTTTGCCGCAGCCCTGCTCGGAGTTACCGAGCCTTGCTGCGTGCGCCCCTAGCCTGCTACAGAGCCAGGTCGACCTCCGCCGCTGTTGGAGCTAGTTTACATTGTTCGTGGGACCTGCGGATGGTCGCCCGGTGTCTGCTCGTGCTCGGCCTGCGCTGCGGTGGCGGCATCGTTGGTGACGGGGCCGGGAGCCATGTGAGCGCCCGCCACCGCCGCCTGGTGGAACGGTGGCGGGGGAGGCATCGCGTGGCCGCCGAAAATGGGCGCGCCGGGCATCATCGGGTAAGGGAACTGCGCGGCGCCGGCGGCGGCGACGAGGCGCGGGTCGAAGGGGCCCATGCCGAACCCCATGGCGCCGAGGTGGTGGTGGTGGAAGTGCGCCATGGGCGGCATCTGCATGTGCTGCATTGCCATCATCGGCGGCATGCACAGCCCGGCCGTCCCCATCGTCGACATCATCTGGACCTGGAGCTGCAGGGTCTTGAGGTACTCGATGGCCTCCTCCAGCATCGACGCCTTGTCAATCTTCATCACCACAAACATTGGATGTCACGCTGTGCTCATTGTCAAAGATTTTTCGAGTTTTCTTGCGAGGGTTGGGTGTGTCGTGTACCTTGTTGCAGTTGGGGATGAGTTCTTGCAGGGCGCGCATCTTCTCGTTGATTCGATCCCTTCTCCTCTGCATAGCAATTTCATACACCAATTTAGCTATCTTCCAAGAAGGAATACCAATTTAGCAACCGGAAGAATGCCACTTCGGTGTACTGTGTACATTTATTTATTTTGTGCATTCGGGATCGCTACTAGTACATACCCTCTCCGACATGTTGTGCACTTCCGCGGTGCGGCCGCGCTTGGTGCTCCTCGCCGCCGACCTTCTCAGCCCGCCGGCCTCGTCGTCGAGATCCTGCAGGCAGATTGCGTTTGAGATTTTGATGAAACAAGAAGCACAATACTGCGTTCGTGGTGTTAACCATGTGTCCAGCGCTTTACCTCGTCGTCCTGACTGACGGACCACTCCAGAGTCTGGTGGCTGCTCCTCTTCAGCTGGCTCCGCTCACCGTTGTCGGAGCAGACAGACGAGGTCGTCGCTGTTGCGGGCGGCGGTGGCATCTCGGAAGCCCTCGCCTCCGATTGTAATCTCTGGGGTAACGCCGCAGCCCTCACTTCCGGTTGCAATCTCGGTGGTAACGCCGCAGCCCTCGCTTCCGGTTGCAGTCTCTGGGGTAACGCCGCAGCCGGTTCTGCAGCATGCCGGACAGGCACCGGCGGTGCCGGAGGACGGGATGCGGATACCGCGGCGGGCGACTCCTTGGGCGGCTGCAGCCACGCCGTCCTCTGCTCCGAGAACAGCGGGGTGCTTCTTAGCCTGTTGGTCTGCAGCAGCGTCGACTCGACGGACTTGCTCCCCGCGGCAGACGTTCTCGTGCTGGCCTGCGGCAGCGAGCGCTGCAGGGGCCTCGAGAAGAAGGAGAAGTTCATGACGCCCTCGCCGGTGGATCGAGGCGCCTGCTGCTGCTGCTTGGGGGGCGCAGGTGGCTCCGGCAGCGGCGGCACGACGACCGCTGCGTGAGACGTCGATGGCGCTCCGGCATCTCTGCTCGCCACCGCAGCGGGGAGCTCGGAGAAACCGGGAAACAAGGTGGAGAAGTAGTCCTGGGGCAGCGGGGCCGTGTCGCCGCCGCTGCCGTCGTCGTCCACGCCGATGATGGGGTAATGTTGCAACCACGGCACGGCGTCGTCGTCGTGTCCCTGCGCCATCGCCGTCGCCGACGCGGGGTGCTTGGCGAGCTCCTGCGCCTTCATAGTGCCGGCGGCGCTGCAGGAGAAGGGAGGGAAGGGCGATGCCGCCCGCCGGAGCGCCGGTCCGTTATCCCAGAGCAGCTCCTCCAGCTCGTTGCCCGGCTCACTCCTGCGCAGCAGCATCACGCACACATCATCGTCAGTACCCGCGCCCGCGCGCACACCAGAGACCAGACTAAGCTAAGCTAGCAGTGGCCGGCGAATCAAGAACCAAGAAGAAAAGGAAGAGCACGGCGGCCGTGCGTCAAGAAACTCACATCCCCGGCACCGGCAGGTGTCGATATATAAACGACGGAGATCTTCCAGCTCTTGCGGCGACAGGTGTAGCACGGCCGACGCCTCGCCGCGGTTGGCAGAGTATTATTTTATCTTCCCTCTTCCCGTCACGAGTCACGAGCGGAGCTGCAGCTGCAGGGAAGGAGGGGTGGAGGAGTAGCGCACCAACTCGAAGCAGAGCCGTCTGAATCCGATGCGCGTGTGTGAGGGGGAGCAGTTAAGGAAGAGCGACGCGCCACCTAACGAGGCGTCGCCATTGATGCCAACGGACGCGGCACGGGTGGGGGATGGGCAGCGGGAGGTCGAAGTGGGGGGCGCCCGCCGAGCCGTCGAATATATAGCCGGGACGACGATCGAGAGGGGGGAAGCTCGTGCCGCTAGACCACGACCTATTTGTTGCCGCACTGTCTGCCCATCACCCCAGCGATCTCGATCCGGTGGCTACTGGCCTACTGCCTATCCTCGTGGCCGGCCGTCGGTTACCAGCCAAACTTTCATGCAGCGCTGCACCATCACCTGTGCAGGGTCTCACCCGCAGCTTTCACACCAGTGAGCCTAGCTCAACTGGTGGAGGGTTTGGATGTACAAACCCAACATCTAGGTTCAAATCCTCACGAAGACGAATTTAGGTCCCTATTTATTCTTGAGGAGTAGACTTTCTTGGTACTCACGCATAAGTGCATAACCGAGATTAAAAATCTTAGTACTCGTACTTAAATAAGGCTGTATGCATCCTTAGTTGGTGCAGAGGCTAGGGAAGTGAAATTCTTCCCAATTTTTTTGATTCACCCACGCGTTCTTCTCCGGCACCTTATTCTGGATGTACAAACCCAACACCTAGGTTTAAATCCTCACAGAGACGAATTTAGGTCCTTATTTATTCTTGAGGAGTAGACTTTCTTGGTACTCACGCATGGGTGCATAACCGAGATTAAAAATCTTAGTACTCATACTTAAATAAGGCTGTATGCATCCCTAGTTGGTGCAGAGGCCAGGGAAGTGAAATTCTTCCCAATTTTATTGATTCACCCACGCGTTCTTCTCCGACACCGTATTCTCTGACGTTAGCTGGAGCGGGTCTGCAGGCAGTGGGAGATATGGGAGGAGGCTCTGGAGGCGTCAGACCCCCCCTCCTCCCCTTCACCTGTACTTGCCAGTTCTGAAGGCCTCGTGGAGACGGTCCAGTCACCACGGGTCTGGACTACGGAGGAGGTGATCGCGTTTGGTGGACATCCGGACCCGGTGCTGTCTGGCAGGCGTGTCAACAGCCGAGTTCAGGACCAGCCGGACGCCGCCGACTTTCAGCTTGGACGTGCTATGAGGGCCGCCAAGCTAAGGGACGTCGAGACTCAGACAGGTATGTCGGTTAATAAGCAATGCTCTATTTTGCATTTTTCTGAACATGACATCATTAGTAAGGCACATGACATAGGAGTCTCGCTTGGGTCTAATGGGAAAGAAATTGCTAAATCAGTTAAGATATTTTGGACTTATAGGCTGAGAGAGCTTCCGAGTTGATCCGCGCGTTAGCGGCAGTTAAGCCTATGTCGGATGCTCATATTAATAACTTGGGTATCTCTACGCTAGAGAACTTTTGTGATGGAATGATGCCTTCTTCCGATGCCGAAGGAGACGCAGAAGATGCGGAGTCTGTGCAACCAGTTGGCCCCCCGTCATTGTAGGCGGGGATACAATAGACTATAAATTGTGTAGAGGAGGTGTCGGCATTAGATAAACCTAAAAGTTCCTGGAAGAGGAAGATTTATCCAACGCCAGCGTTCCGTAGAAGTGCGAGAGTGAAACTAAAGAAAAAAAACCATGATGAAATATGAAAGGGGTCTTTTGGAATAGCAAAGGTCTAGCAGACTTAGCTGAGAAAAGGTTCCTGGCAGAATTCTATAAGAAATGTTGGCATATCGTGAAAGATGATCTTATGCCTATGTTTCATGATCTTTTTAATGGGCATCTGCAACTGTCCCATTTAAATTTCGGCACGATTACACCACTACCAAAGAAAGAGGAAGCAATTCTCATTGAGAAATTCAGGCCCATATGTCTCTTGAATGTGAGTTTCAAGATCTTTATGAAAGTGGACACCAATAGACTGACACAGATTGCCCATTCAGTTGTGCAACCAAGTCAGACTGCCTTTATGCCTGGAAGACACATCCTAGAAGGGGTAGTTGTCTTACACGAAACGTTACATGAAATCCACTCAAAGAAACTCGATGGGGTAATATTCAAAGTGGATTTTGAGAAGGCATATGACAAGGTTAAATGCCCATTTCTACAGCAAGCCATGCGCAATAAGGGCTTTAATGGGACATGGAGGAATCACATGGATTCTTTTGTCCAGAAAGGTAGTGTCGGGATAAAGGTGAATGATGACATTGGTCATTATTTTCAAACGCATAAAGGCCTGAGACAAGGAGACCCGATGTCTCCGATTCTGTTTAACATCGTGACAGACATGTTGACAGTTCTCATAAGGTCGGGCCAAGGAGAAAGTCTTGCTAGGTGGTCTAGTTCCCCATTTGGTGGATGGGGGTGTCTCTATCCTACAATATGTGGATGACACCATTATCTTCGTGGAGCACGACCTCGCAAAGGCCAAAAATATGAAGCTAGTATTATGCCTATTTGAACAAATGTCTGGTCTATAGATCAATTTTCACAAGAGTGAATTGTTCTGCTTTGGTAGCACTAAAGATGACCAAGACAGCTACAAGCACCTGTTCGGTTGTGAACTGGGATCATTACCGTTCAGTTATCTAGGCATTCCAATTCACCACGAGAAATTAACTAATAAAGAATGGAAATGTATCGAGGATCGATTAGAGAAGAAACTAAGCTGCTGGAAGGGTAAGCTTATGTCTTATGGAGGACAGCTAGTATTGATAAATTTGGTACTCACGAGTATGCCAATGTTCCTTCTATCTTTTTTTGAGGTGCCCAAAGGGGTACGCAAGAGATTAGACTTCTATCGATCTCGTTTCTCCTGGCAGCCAGATGAGGTTAAGACAAAGTGTTGCCTGGCAAGATGGGATATTATTTGTCGACCAAAAGACCAGGGGAGTCTTGGGATCAAGAATCTCGAGGTTAAAAATAAATGTCTGTTGAGCAAATGGCTATAAGGTTATCGCAGGAATCCGAGGGTATGTGGGCACAAATCCTTAGAAATAAATATTTGCACTCTAAAACTCTTGCCCGGGTTACCGTAAGACCTAATGATTCACCATTTTGGAAGGGACTCATGAGAGTGAAAGAAACCTTCTTCCATCGGGTGAAATTCATTGTTGGGGATGGAATAACAACAAGGTTTTGGGAGGATACATGGTTAGGCGACACACCGCTAGCTCTCCAATGTCCTTCCCTGTATCATATTGCTCAACATAAGGAGGATTACGTAGCAACGGTTTTGCAGACAGTACCTTTGAATATCCAGTTCAGGAGGTCTCTAGTAGGGGAATTATGGAACTCCAGGTTACACTTAGTAAGGAGGTTGATGGTCGTTCAACTCTTAGATCAGGGAGATACTTTGAACTGGAAGCTAACGGGTAATGGTGTGTTCACGGTCAAATCGATGTACTTAGATCTCATAAACTCTGGCCCAATCCCACAATCGGTGCACATTTGGAGAGTTAAGGTTCCCTTGCGAATTAAGATTTTTATGTGGTTTGTACACAAACAGGTGATCCTTACCAAAGATAACTTATTAAAGCGGAGATGGGTAGGCAGTTCGTGCTGTTGTTTTTGTGTTCACGATGAAACAATCCAACACCTATTTCTTGATTGCCCTCTCGTGAAGTTACTTCGGCGGTCTGTTCATATAGCCTTTAACATTATTGTTGGAAATATGCCCTAGAGGCAATAATAAAAGTATTATTATATTTCAATGTTCATGATAAATGTCTTTTATTCATGCTATAACTGTATTATTTGGAAATCGTAATACACGTGTGAATACTTAGACCACAATATGTCCCTGGTGAGCCTCTAGTTGACTAGCTCGTTGTGATCAACAGATAGTCATGGTTTTCTGACTATGGACATTGGATGTCGTTGATAACGGGATCACATCATTAGGAGAATGATGTGATGGACAAGACCCAATCCTAAGCATAGCATAAAAGATCGTGTAGTTCGTTTTGCTAGAGCTTTGCCAAGTGTCAAGTATCTCTTCCTTCGACCATGAGATCGTGTAACTCCCGGATACCGTAGGAGTGCCTTGGGTGTATCAAACGTCACAACGTAACTGGGTGACTATAAAGGTGCATTACAGGTATCTCCGAAAGTATCTGTTGGGTTGACACGGATCGAGACTGGGATTTGTCACTCCGTATGACGGAGAGGTATCTCTGGGCCCACTCGGTAATGCATCATCATAATGAGCTCAATGTGACCAAGGTGTTGGACACGGGATCATGCATTACGGTACGAGTAAAGTGACTTGCCGGTAACGAGACTGAACAAGGTATTGGGATACCGACGATCGAGTCTCGGGCAAGTAACGTACCGATTGACAAAGGGAATTGCATACAGGGTTTGATCGAATCCTCGACATCGTGGTTCATCCGATGACAACATCGAGGAGCATGTGGGAGCCATCATGGGTATCCAGATCCCGCTGTTGGTTATTGACTGAGAGCGTCTCGGTCATGTCTGCATGTCTCCCGAACCCGTAGGGTCTACACACTTAAGGTTCGGTGACGCTAGGGTTATTAGGAAGACTAGTATGTGACTACCGAATGTTGTTCGGAGTCCCGGATGGGATCCCGGACGTCACGAGGAGCTCCGGAAGGGTCCGGAGGTAAAGATTTATATATGGGAAGTTGTCAAACGGACACCGGGAAGTTTCGGGGTCATACCGGTAGTGTACCGGGGCCACCGGAAGGGTTCCGGGGGTCCACCGGGAGGGGCCACCCCTCCCGGGGGGCCACATGGGCTGCGTGGGGCAGGGAGCCAGCCCCTGGTGGGCTGGCCGCACCCCCTCCCTTGGGCCCATGCGCCTAGGGTTGAGGGGGGAACCCTAGAGGGGGCGCCCCCCTTGACTTGGGGGGCAAGCCACCCTCTCCCCTCTCCCCTAGGCCGCCGCACCCCCCCCTAGATGGGTTCTAGGGGGCCGGCCCCCTTCTCCCTTCCCCCTATAAATAGAGGGGTGAGGGGAGGGCAGCCGCACCACCCTCCAAGGCGCAGCCCTCCCCTCCCCAACACCTCTCCTCCTCCGTTGTGTGCTTGGCGAAGCCCTGTCGGAGTACTGCCTCTCCACCATCACCACGCCGTCGTGCTGCCGGTGGAGCTGTCTTCCTCAACCTCTCCTTCCCCCTTGCTGGATCAAGAAGGAGGAGACGTCTCCCGTCCCGTACGTGTGTTGAACGCGGAGGTGCTGTCCGTTCAGCACTTGGTCATCGGTGATTCGAATCACGTCGAGTACGACTACATCATCACCTTGCAAGCTTCCGCACGCGATCTACAAGTGGTATGTAGATGCATAACTCTCTCCCTTGACTCGTTGCTTAGATGAACTCATAGATGGATCTTGGTGAAACCGTAGGAAAAATTTTAATTTTCTGCAACGTTCCCCAACAGTGGCATCATGAGCTAGGTCTATGCGTAGTTCTCTTTGCACGAGTAGAACACAATTTTGTTGTGGGCGTGGATTTTGTCATCTTACTTGCCTCTACTAGTCTTTTCTTGCTCAACGGTATTGTGGGATGAAGCGGCCCGGACCAACCTTACACGTACGCTTACGTGAGACCGGTTCCACCGACTGACATGCACTAGTTGCATAAGGTGGCTGGCGGGTGTCTGTCTCTCCCACTTTAGTTGGAGCGGAATCGATGAACAGGGCCCTTATGAAGGGTAAATAGAAGTTGACAAAATCACGTTGTGGTGATTCGTAGGTAAGAAAACGTTCTTGCTAGAACCCAATTGCAGCCACGTAAAAGATGCAACAACAATTAGAGGACGTCTAACTTGTTTTTGCAGCGATTGATCATGTGATGTGATATGGCCAGAAGTTGTGATGAATGATGAATTGTGATGTATGAGATCATGTTCTTTGTAATAGGATTCACGACTTGCATGTCGATGAGTATGACAACCGGCAGGAGCCATAGGAGTTGTCTTTATTTTTTGTATGACCTGCGTGTCATTGAATAACGCCATGTAAACTACTTTACTTTATTGCTAAACGTTAGTCATAGAAGTAGAAGTAGTCGTTGGCGTGACAACTTCATGAAGACACGATGATGGAGATCATGATGATGGAGATCATGGTGTCAAGCCGGTGACAAGATGATCATGGAGCCCCGAAGATGAAGATCAATGGAGCTATATGATATTGGCCATATCATGTCACAACTATATAATTGCATGTGATGTTTATTATGTTTATGCATCTTGTTTACTTAGGACGACGGTAGTAAATAAGATGATCCCTTACAAAAATTTCAAGAAGTGTTCTCCCCTAACTGTGCACCGTTGCTACAGTTCGTCGCTTCTAAGCACCACGTGATGATCGGGTGTGATGGATTCTTACGTTCACATACAACGGGTGTAAGACAGTTTTACACAGCGAAAACACTTAGGGTTAACTTGACGAGCCTAGCATGTGCAGACATGGCCTCGGAACACGGAGACCGAAAGGTCGAACACGAATCGTATGGAAGATACGATCAACATGAGAATGTTCACCGACGATGACTAGTCCGTCTCACGTGATGATCGGACACGGGCTAGTCGACTCGGATCGTGTAACACTTAGATGACTAGAGGGATGTCTAATCTAAGTGGGAGTTCATAATTTGATTAGAACTTTATTATCATGAACTTAGTCTAAAACCTTTGCAAATATGTCTTGTAGATCAATGGCCAACGCTAATGTCAACATGAACTTCAACGCGTTCCTAGAGAAAACCAAGCTGAAAGATGATGGCAGCAACTATACGGACTGGGTCCGGAACCTGAGGATCATCCTCATAGCTGCCAGGAAACAATATGTCCTAGAAGGACCGCTAGGTGACGCTCCCGTCCCAGAGAACCAAGACATTATGAATGCTTGGCAAACTCGCGCTGATGATTACTCCCTCGTTCAGTGCGGCATGCTTTACAGCTTAGAACCGGGGCTCCAAAAGCGTTTTGAGCACCACGGAGCATATGAGATGTTCGAAGAGCTGAAACTAGTTTTTCAAGCTCATGCCCGGGTCGAGAGATATGATGTCTCCGACAAGTTCTACAGTTGTAAGATGGAGGAAAACAGTTCTGTCAGTGAGCACATCCTGAAGATGTCTGGGTTGCACAACCGTATGACCCAGCTGAACATTAACCTCCCAGATGAGGCGGTCATTGACAGAATCCTCCAGTCGCTCCCACCAAGCTACAAGAGCTTTGTGATGAACTACAACATGCAGGGGATGGAAAAGACCATTCCTGAAGTGTTCTCGATGCTGAAGTCAGCAGAGGCTGAAATCAAGAAAGAACATCAAGTGTTGATGGTCAATAAGACCACTAAGTTCAAGAAGGGCAAGGGTAAGAAGAACTTCAAGAAGGACGGCAAGGAGGTTGCCGCGCCTGGTAAGCCAGTTACCGGGAAGAAGTCAAAGAATGGACCTAAGCCTGAGACTGAGTGCTTTTATTGCAAGGGGAAGGGTCACTGGAAGCGGAACTGCCCCAAATACTTAGCGGATAAGAAGGCCGGCAACACCAAAGGTATATTTGATATACATGTGATTGATGTGTACCTTACCAGTACTCGTAGTAACTCCTGGGTATTTGATACCGGTGCCGTTGCTCATATTTGTAACTCACAGCAGGAGCTGCGGAATAAACGGAGACTGGCGAAGGACGAGGTGACGATGCGCGTCGGGAATGGTTCCAGAGTCGATGTGATCGCCGTCGGCACGCTGCCTCTACATTTACCTACGGGATTAGTTTTGAACCTTAATAATTGTTATTTAGTGCCAAGTTTGAGCATGAACATTGTATCTGGATCTCGTTTAATACGAGATGGCTACTCATTTAAGTCTGAGAATAATGGTTGTTCGATTTATATGAGAGATATGTTTTATGGTCATGCTCCGATGGTCAATGGTTTATTCTTAATGAATCTCGAGCGTAATATTACACATGTTCATAGTGTAGATGCCAAAAGATTTAAAGTTGATAACGATAGTCCCACATACTTGTGGCACTGCCGCCTTGGTCACATTGGTGTCAAGCGCATGAAGAAGCTCCATGCCGATGGACTTTTAGAGTCTCTTGATTATGAATCGTTTGACACGTGCGAACCATGCCTCTTGGGCAAAATGACCAAGACTCCGTTCTCCGGAACAATGGAGCGAGCAACCAACTTGTTGGAAATCATACATACCGATGTGTGCGGTCCAATGAGCGTTGAGGCTCGCGGAGGATATCGTTATGTTCTCACTCTCACTGATGACTTGAGTAGATATGGGTATGTCTACTTAATGAAACACAAGTCTGAGACCTTTGAAAAGTTCAAGGAATTTCAGAATGAGGTAGAGAATCAACGTGACCGAAAGATAAAATTCTTACGATCAGATCGTGGAGGAGAATACTTAAGTCACGAATTTGGTACACACTTAAGGAAATGTGGAATCGTTTCACAACTCACGCCGCCTGGAACACCTCAGCGAAACGGTGTGTCCGAACGTCGTAATCGCACTCTATTGGATATGGTGCGGTCTATGATGTCTCTTACCGATTTACCGCTATCATTTTGGGGATACGCTCTAGAGACAGCTACATTCACTTTAAATAGGGCACCGTCTAAATCCGTTGAGACGACACCGTATGAATTATGGTTTGGAAAGAAACCTAAGCTGTCGTTTCTAAAAGTTTGGGGATGCGATGCTTATGTCAAGAAACTTCAACCTGAAAAGCTCGAACCCAAGTCGGAAAAATGCGTATTCATAGGATACCCTAAGGAAACTGTCGGGTATACCTTCTACTTAAGATCCGAAGGCAAGATCTTTGTTGCCAAGAACGGATGCTTTCTGGAAAAAGAGTTTCTCTCGAAAGAAGTAAGTGGGAGGAAAGTAGAACTCGATGAAGTACTACCTCTCGAACGGGAAAGTGGTGCAGCTCAGGAAACCGTTCCTGTGATGCCCACACCAACTGAAGAGGAAAACAATGATGATGATCAAGGTACTTCGGATCAAGTTACTACTGAACTTCGTAGGTCCACAAGGACACGTTCCGCACCAGAGTGGTACGGCAACCCTGTCCTGGAAATCATGTTGTTAGACAACAATGAACCTTCGAACTATGAAGAAGCGATGGCGGGCCCGGATTCCAACAAATGGCTTGAAGCCATGAAATCCGAGATAGAATCCATGTATGAAAACAAAGTATGGACTTTGACAGACTTGCCCGATGATCGGCGAGCGATAGAAAACAAATGGATTTTTAAGAAGAAGACGGACGCGGATGGTAATGTTACCATCTATAAGGCTCGACTTGTCGCTAAGGGTTATCGACAAGTTCAAGGGATTGACTACGACGAGACTTTCTCTCCCGTAGCGAAGCTGAAGTCCGTCCGAATCATGTTAGCAATTGCCGCATACTATGATTATGAGATATGGCAGATGGACGTCAAAACAGCATTCCTTAACGGGCATCTTAAGGAAGAACTGTATATGATGCAGCCGGAAGGTTTTGTCGATCCTCGGAACGCTAACAAAGTATGCAAGCTCCAGCGATCCATTTATGGACTGGTGCAAGCATCTCGGAGTTGGAACATTCGCTTTGATGAGATGATCAAAGCGTTTGGGTTTATGCAGACTTATGGAGAAGCCTGCGTTTACAAGAAAGTGAGTGGGAGCTCTGTAGCATTTCTCATATTATATGTAGATGACATACTCTTGATGGGAAATAATATAGAATTTCTGGACAGCATTAAGGCCTACTTGAATAAGTGTTTTTCAATGAAGGACCTTGGAGAAGCTGCTTATATATTAGGCATCAAGATCTATAGAGATAGATCGAGACGCCTCATAGGTCTTTCACAAAGCACATACCTTGATAAGATTTTGAAGAGGTTCAAAATGGATCAGTCCAAGAAGGGGTTCTTGCCTATGTTACAAGGTGTGAGACTGAGCTCGGCTCAGTCACCGACCACGGCAAAAGATAAAGAAGAGATGAGTGTCATCCCCTATGCTTCAGCCATAGGATCTATTATGTATGCCATGCTGTGTACCAGACCCGATGTAAACCTTGCCGTAAGTTTGGTAGCAAGATACCAAAGTAATCCCGGCAAGGAACACTGGACAGCGGTCAAGAATATCCTGAAGTACCTGAAAAGGACGAAGGACATGTTTCTCGTTTATGGAGGAGACGAAGAGCTCGTCGTAAAGGGTTACGTCGACGCTAGCTTCGACTCAGATCTGGATGACTCTAAGTCACAAACCGGATACGTGTATATGTTGAATGGTGGAGCAGTAAGCTGGTGCAGCTGCAAGCAGAGCGTCGTGGCGGGATCTACGTGTGAAGCGGAGTACATGGCAGCCTCGGAGGCAGCACATGAAGCGATTTGGGTGAAGGAGTTCATCACCGACCTAGGAGTCATACCCAATGCGTCGGGGCCGATCAAACTCTTCTGTGACAACACTGGAGCTATTGCCCTCGCCAAGGAGCCCAGGTTTCACAAGAAGACCAGGCACATCAAGCGTCGTTTCAACTCCATCCGTGAAAATGTTCAAGATGGAGACATAGAGATTTGCAAAGTGCACACGGATCTGAATGTCGCAGATCCGCTGACTAAACCTCTCTCGCGTGCAAAACATGATCAACACCAGAACTCTATGGGTGTTCGATTCATCACAATGTAACTAGATTGGTGACTCTAGTGCAAGTGGGAGACTGTTGGAAATATGCCCTAGAGGCAATAATAAAAGTATTATTATATTTCAATGTTCATGATAAATGTCTTTTATTCATGCTATAACTGTATTATCCGGAAATCGTAATACACGTGTGAATACTTAGACCACAATATGTCCCTGGTGAGCCTCTAGTTGACTAGCTCGTTGTGATCAACAGATAGTCATGGTTTCCTGACTATGGACATTGGATGTCGTTGATAACGGGATCACATCATTAGGAGAATGATGTGATGGACAAGACCCAATCCTAAGCATAGCATAAAAGATCGTGTAGTTCGTTTTGCTAGAGCTTTGCAAGTGTCAAGTATCTCTTCCTTCGACCATGAGATCGTGTAACTCCCGGATACCGTAGGAGTGCCTTGGGTGTATCAAACGTCACAACGTAACTGGGTGACTATAAAGGTGCATTACAGGTATCTCCGAAAGTATCTGTTGGGTTGACACGGATCGAGACTGGGATTTGTCACTCCGTATGACGGAGAGGTATCTCTGGGCCCACTCGGTAATGCATCATCATAATGAGCTCAATGTGACCAAGGTGTTGGACACGGGATCATGCATTACGGTACGAGTAAAGTGACTTGCCGGTAACGAGACTGAACAAGGTATTGGGATACCGACGATCGAGTCTCGGGCAAGTAACGTACCGATTGACAAAGGGAATTGCATACAGGGTTTGATCGAATCCTCGACATCGTGGTTCATCCGATGACAACATCGAGGAGCATGTGGGAGCCATCATGGGTATCCAGATCCCGCTGTTGGTTATTGACTGAGAGCGTCTCGGTCATGTCTGCATGTCTCCCGAACCCGTAGGGTCTACACACTTAAGGTTCGGTGACGCTAGGGTTATTAGGAAGACTAGTATGTGACTACCGAATGTTGTTCGGAGTCCCGGATGGGATCCCGGACGTCACGAGGAGCTCCGGAAGGGTCCGGAGGTAAAGATTTATATATGGGAAGTTGTCAAACGGACACCGGGAAGTTTCGGGGTCATACCGGTAGTGTACCGGGGCCACCGGAAGGGTTCCGGGGGTCCACCGGGAGGGGCCACCCCTCCCGGGGGGCCACATGGGCTGCGTGGGGCAGGGAGCCAGCCCCTGGTGGGCTGGCCGCACCCCCTCCCTTGGGCCCATGCGCCTAGGGTTGAGGGGGGAACCCTAGAGGGGGCGCCCCCCTTGACTTGGGGGGCAAGCCACCCTCTCCCCTCTCCCCTAGGCCGCCGCACCCCCCCCTAGATGGGTTCTAGGGGGCCGGCCCCCTTCTCCCTTCCCCCTATAAATAGAGGGGTGAGGGGAGGGCAGCCGCACCACCATCCAAGGCGCAGCCCTCCCCTCCCCAACACCTCTCCTCCTCCATTGTGTGCTTGGCGAAGCCCTGTCGGAGTACTGCCTCTCCACCATCACCACGCCGTCGTGCTGTCGGTGGAGTTGTCTTCCTCAACCTCTCCTTCCCCCTTGCTGGATCAAGAAGGAGGAGACGTCTCCCGTCCCGTACGTGTGTTGAACGCGGAGGTGCTGTCCGTTCAGCACTTGGTCATCGGTGATTCGAATCACGTCGAGTACGACTACGTCATCACCTTGCAAGCTTCCGCACGCGATCTACAAGTGGTATGTATATGCTAACTCTCTCCCTTGACTCGTTGCTTAGATGAACTCATAGATGGATCTTGGTGAAACCGTAGGAAAAATTTTAATTTTCTGCAACGTTCCCCAACAATTATCCCTCCAGATAGCATTGAAGCGTTGTTTGGGACATGGCAATGGAGTGACTACTCATATTGCGTCTAGTATTCGGTTTGGAATATGCGCACTTATTTGGGCTATATGGAACTGCAGGAATGATATGATTCTTAACGGCCTATCTATGATTAACTTCTTGCAGGTTATCTTCAGGGCTATGGCATGGATCTGTACGTGGTCGTTACTCACTCCTACGACCTCCAGGGAGCAGCTGGATATTGGGTGCAACCAGTGGGAGATGGTAGCACGGGCTGTTTTCAACCGGTTTGGATGGCGGTCACATAATAGGATAGGTCCTTAGTGTCCTTTCGTCCAGCCGGTTGTGGCTTTCAGTTGTTTACTTTTTTCTATTGCTCCTTTTGTGAGCTGTACTTTGCAGACTAGACTTTTTTTGTTGGACTTGATCTAATAAAGTGTCCTCATGCATCTTTCCAATGCAGAGGCCGGGAGATGACCTCCTTTTCAAAAAAAAACTTTCACACGAGGACAGGTAACATTTGCGGACACTCCCGCGTTTCCTCTCACCAGTCCACCACCAACACACACGAGTAGCTCGACATGCATGTATGTGCTCTCGTGGCATGCATGCGTCCGGCTGTCAAAGCATGCGTCTGACTCTCTACCTACGACGGGCAGCACCACCATCAACTTCTCCGGGACAACGTCGGACAGTCCCCTCTCGGTGTTTTCAACGACTGTAGTATGGGGGTGATGGACAGTGACCGGTCACGCCTCAAACTTGGTGCTATGCATCTGAGTCTTTCATATTTCATCCCCTAGATCCAAACGAACCATGCATAATAAACCTATGTACTATGACACAATAGTACGAGCCATCGTCGGAGATGCCCACGACTTCGGTGCCGGGTGTCGGGTGGATGGGCGCGTAGGAGGGTTTCGGCCCCTCCTCCTCCTCTCCCTCATCTATATACGCGAGCATCTCCGACTTTCACGGCATGCTCTGTCTCCACCTCCTGCCGACGATGGCGTCTCGCCTTCGCCTCCGACTCCTGCCGAAGGGAATTGAGGATTGCCTGCAGAACCGCGTCCCCAGCATCCCCCACATCCTCCTCCGGCTCTTCTGGCTCCTCCTCCTCCTCCTCCTCAACCTCATCCTCTTCCTCCTCAAGTCCTCCTCCAGATCCACTGCGTCCAAAGGTAGCCCCATGGCGATCGGGGCTTCGCGCCTAGCCAGGTCTACTCAAGGAGGTGCAGCCGGCGCTCCGGCTTTAGATATGGGTAGAACCTTACCCGTCGGCATGGGGTATGGCTATTAGTGGTGGCAGACGGCGAGTGGAAAGTGAAGGAAATATGCCCTAGAGGCAATAATAAAATTGTTATTTTGTATTTCCTTATTCATGATAAAGGTTTATTATTCATGCTAGAATTGTATTGCTCGAAAACTTAAATACATAAACAAATACCGTGTCCCTAGTGAGCCTCTACTAGACTAGCTCGTTCATCAAAGATGGTTAAGGTTTCCTAACCATGGACATGTGTTGTCATTTGATAACGGGATCACATCATTAGGAGAATGATGTGATGGACAAGACCCATTCATTGGCTTAGCATAAAGATCGTTCAGTTTTATTGATATTGCTTTCTTCATGTCAAATACATATTCATTCGACTATGAGATTATGCAACTCCGTGATACTGGAGGAATGCCTTGTGTGTTATCAAACGCCACAACGTAACTGGGTGATTATAAAGATTCTCTATAGGTATCTCCGAAGGTGTCTGTTGAGTTGGCATAGATCAAGATTAGGATTTGTCACTCTGAGTATCAGAGAGGTATCTCTGGGCCCTCTCGGTAATACACATCATAAGCTTGCAAGCAAACGACCAAGGAGTTAGTCCCGAGACGTTGTATTATAGAATGAGTAAAGAGACTTGCCGGTAACAATATTGAACTAGGTATGAAGATACCGACGATCGAATCTCGGGCAAGTAACATACCGATGGACAAAGGGAATTATGTATGTTGTCATAACGGTTAGACCGATAAAGATCTTCATAGAATATGTAGGAGCCAATATGAGCATCCAGATTCCTCTATTGGTTATTGACCGGAGAGGTGTCTCGGTCATGTCTACATAATTCTCGAACCCGTAGGGTCCGCACGCTTAACGTTCGATGACGATATAGTATTATATGAGTTATGTGATTTGGTGACCGAATGTTGTTCGGAGTCTCGGATGAGATAACGGACATGACGAGGAGTCTCTAAATGGTCGAGAGGTAAATATTGATATTTAGGACGATGGTATTCAGACACCGGAAGTGTTCCGGAGGGTATCGGGTACATATCGGGTCATCGGAATGGGTTCTGGGCACCCCCGGCGAAAGATATGGTCCTTATGGGCCAAGAGGGGAAGCACACCAGCCACAAGGGGCTGGTGCACCCCTATATGGGCTGACCAAGGTGAAAAAGTAAAGGAGAAGGAGGAAAGGAAAGAAAGGGAATAGGATTCCCCCTTCCTCCCCCCTTCCCCCTCTTTCCTTTCCGCTCCGATATATATGGCAGGGGGGCGTGCGGCTTGGGAGGAGCCCAAGTAGGATTCTGTCCTACTTGGGGTGCCTCCTGGCCTCTCCCCTATATATGAGGGGCGCCCCTAGCACACACCAGAGAATTGCCTAGCAGTGTTCGGCGCCCCCCTCCACCATTTACTCCCCTGGTCATATTTTCATAGTGCTTAGGCGAAGTCCTGCGGAGATCACTTCACCATCACCGTCACCACG
Source organism: Triticum aestivum (assembly GCF_018294505.1). NCBI lineage: Eukaryota > Viridiplantae > Streptophyta > Magnoliopsida > Poales > Poaceae > Triticum > Triticum aestivum. Next base: position 115,446,273 of record NC_057795.1, on the reverse strand, counting down.
TTGTCGTGCTTACGGAACTCATCTACTATCTCGACATCTTGCTGGATCAAGAAGGTGAGGGACGTCACCGAGCTAAACGTGTGCAGAACTCGGAGGTCTCGTACGTTTGGTACTCGATCGGTGGATCGCGAAAAAAGTTCGACTACATCAACCGCGTTGTGAAATGCTTCCGCTTACGGTATACGAGGATACGTAGACACACTCTCCCCCTCGTTGCTATGCATCTCCATGGATAGATCATGCGTGTTCGTAGAATTTTGTTGTTGTTCCATGCAACGATTCCCAACAGTGGTATTAGAGCCAGGTCTATGCGCAGATGATATGTGCGAGTAGAACACAAAGAGTTGTGGGCGGTGATAGTCATACTGCTTACCACCAGCGTCTTATTTTGATTCGGCAGTATTGTGGGATGGAGCGGCCCGGACCAACCTTACATGTCCATGTACATGAGACCGGTTCCACCAACAGACATGCAACTAGTTTTGCATAAAGGTGGTTGGCGGGTGTCTATTTCTCCTACTTTAGTTGAATGAAATTTGACTACCGGTCCTTGAAGAAGGTTAAAACAACAAACTTGACGAAACACCGTTGTGGTTTTATGCATAGGTAAGAATGGTTCTTGATAGAATCCCATAGCAGCCACGTAAAACTTGCAACAACAAAGTAGAGGACATCTAACTTGTTTTTGCAGGGTATGTTGTGATGTGATATGGTTAAGACATGATGAGATATATATTATTGTATGAGATGATCATGTTTTGTAAGATATCTGGCAACCGGCAGGAGCCGTATGGTTGTATCTTTATTGTATGAAATGCATACACCATGTAATTGCTTTACTTTATCGCTATGAGTTAGCAATAGTAGTAGAAGCAATAGTTGGCGAGACAACCACGACGCTACGATGGAGATCAAGGTGTCGAGCTGGTAACGATGTAGATCATGACGATGCTTTGGAGATGGAGATCAAAAGTACAAGATGATGGCCATATCTTGTCACACATTTTGATTGCATGTGATGTTTATCTTTTATGCATCTTATTTTGCTTAGTACAGTGGTAGCATTATAAGATGATCCATTCACTAAACTTCAAGGTATAAGTGTTCTCCCTGAGTATGCACTGTTGTGACAGTTTGTCGTGTTGAGACACCACGTGATGACCGGGTGTGATATACTCTACATTCATATACAACGGGTGCAAGACAGTTTTGCACATGCGGAATACTCGGGTTAAACTTGACGAGCCTAGCATGTACAGACATGGCCTCTAAACACTTGAGACCGAAAGGTCGAACGTGAATCATATAGTAGATATGATCAACATAGAGATGTTCACCATTGATGTCTACCCTATCTCACATGATGATTGAGGGAGTCCTCGACTAAGGGGTCCTCGGACAGCCGGACTATATACTTTGGCCGGACTGTTGGGCTATGAAGATACAAGACAGAAGATTTCTCCCCGTGTCCGGATGGGACTCTCCTTTGCATGGAAGGCAAGCTTGGCGATTCGGATATGTAGATTCCTTTCTCTGTAACCGACTTTGTGTCACCCTAGCCCCCTCCCAGTGTCTATATAAACTGGAGGGTTTAGTACGTAGGACAACAATCATAATCTCATAGGCTAGACTTCTAGGGTTTAGCCATTGTGATCTCATGGTAGATCAACTCTTGTAATACTCATATTCATCAAGATCAATAAAGCAGGAAGTAGGGTATTACTACCTCCGTCCTGGTTTATAGGTCCCCTTTGTAGTTTGTGCCAAATTTTGACTAAAGATTTAACTAACAAAATGTTAATGCATGTCAAAAAAAATTATCTCATTGGATTCATATTTGAACATAGTTTTCAAAAATATAATGTTTGGTGACATGCGTGAACATTTTATTAGTTTAATCCATGGTCAAAATTTGGCACGAAATATAATGGGGACCAATAAACCCGGACGGAGGTAGTACCTCCATAGAGAGGGCCCAAACCTGGGTAAACATTGTGTCCCCCACCTCCTGTTACCATTAGCCTTAGACGCACAGTTCGAGACCCCCTACCTGAGATCCGCCGGTTTTGACACCGACATTGCTGCTTTCATTGAGAGTTCCACTGTGACATCGAAGATAGGATTGATGGCTCGCCTTGTTATCAAGGACAACATCACCTCCGAAGGAGCCATGGCCTCAGGCCAAACCCTCCATCTTGGCGGCTTCACTATGACCGCCACTTCGGCCGTTGGGCCGACGATGACTTCTCGGGTCATCGAAAATCGCCTCCGTGTCAGCTTAGAATACTCCGAGAAGATGCGTCTGACGGAGTTGTCATCTTTAAACGAACTCCTAGACCGCATTGCCGCCTTGGGAGTCGCCACGGACTACTATCAGATTGGGCTTAAACCCGATCAGAGAGAGATTGAATCTCTGCCGATCACCCATCAGATAGTAGTAGTGGAGGAACAACGCGACAACTCTCCCTCTGTATTGAGGACGAATTATGTCCGGATTTCCGAGCTCACAGAGCTAGATACCCTCCCACGGGCAGACACGCCTCCTATACTGAACCTAGAGTCGGACTGTGGGCCGGAAGAATTGGTTTATATTCCGGAGCCTGAGTTGCTAAGCTCAAAAATTTCTCAAACTCCGGATCTCAGATTTGGCCAGGGTTCGGATTTAAAGCCACCCACCCACCTAGACACAAGTGATCTTATCCACATTAGACAGCAGTCCCAGGAAATGGTCCATCACTTCTCGGCCAGATTCCGCCTTGTCAAGGACAGGATCAAGGACTGTCGCGATAAAGACGCAATCTCATTATTCTGCAAAAACTGCATGGACGAGGGAATCCTCAATGCAATCAATCACCGTCGCATATCACACTTCGTTGACCTGGCAACAATAGTACATAAGTACCACGCAATGGAAAGCACATGGAAAACTCAGGCAGCCTCTTGGGAGCCGCCGGTTTCCACTAAACCCCTCGTCCAGACAAAATGGATGCACCCTCATAGGTCGCCTGATCCAATAAATAAAAAATCGAAGCCCATTACGGGGCGCGGAACCGTCTTGGAGGGATGGCTCGATAGGCCATGCAAAATACACACAACACCGGATACCGTACCAACCCAAAGCCTTCGAGCATGTTGGATACTCCGACAGGTGTGTCGGTGTCAAAACCGGCGGATCTCGGGTAGGGGGTCCCGATCTGTGCGTCTTAGGCTGATGGTAACAGAAAGCAAGGGACACAATGTTTACCCAGGTTCGGGCCCTCTCGATGGAGGTAAAACCCTACTTCCTGCTTGATTAATATTGAAGATATGAGTAGTACAAGAGTAGATCTACCACGAGATCATAGAGGCTAAACCCTAAGAGCTAGCCTATGATGGTCTGATTGTAATTGTGATCGGCCTTCTAAGGACCATCCTCTCCGGTTTATATAGACACCGGAGAGGGCTAGGGTTTACATGGAGTCGGTTACAAGGAAGGAAATATAATATCCGGATCACCAAGCTTGTCTTCCATGCAAAGGAGAGTCCCATCCGGACACAGGCCAAAGTCTTGAGTCTTGTATCTTCACGCTTCAATAGTCTGGACGATGTATACAATCCGACTGTCCAGTTACCCCCTAATCCAGGACTCCCTCAGTAGCCCCTGAACCAGGCTTCAATGACGATGAGTCCGGCGTGCAGTCTTGTCTTCGGCATTGCAAGGCGGGTTCCTCCTTCTGAATACTCCAAGGTTATTATCGAACACGTATGCCATGTCCGGATCTGCAAAATGATCTTCACATACCACCGTAGAGAGAATGATACTTCAGCTGACAACTTTTTTAAACGACGTGACATGTCCTTACGGTCGGGTCGAACTGTTTCCCACAACCAGCCACAACGCGTATTGTGAGGCGGTTTCCTTCACATGTCTTGTCAAAGCAGAGATCGTGTCCCCTTATCACGGGATTCTCATCAATACGGGTATGGGTAATCCCCCCGCGCCATCAATCATGGCACTTGGGAAGTAAGCGAGTCTCAACAGGCTAGTGGGGAGGCGCACCGCTTTTGTCGCCTCTATAAAGGGATAAGAGTTCCCCATTCTTACCCACGCCTTCTTCCTCCTCTGCCTACTCTCGCCTCCTCGAGCTCCAGCGCCCTAGTCCAAGTCTTCTCCGCACAGCTAAACATGTCCGGAGCAGGAGGCAATTGGGTGGCTTCCACCATGAAGGGGAAGAACATCACAAGTCTCCGGGCGGCTGGATACTTGGCCGCAGACATAGCGCACCAGCTACCAGACGGCGGGCAGGTCATTCCAACTCGAGGACCCCACGAGGGTCGTGTTTCTTGCCCACTTCATCCGTGGACTGGGGTTTCCACTCCACCCCTTCGTCCGCGGGCTCATGTTCTACTACGGGCTAGATTTCCATGATCTAGCCCCGAACTTCGTCCTCAACATCTCAGTGTTCATCGTCATATGCGAGGCTTTCCTCCGCATTAAGCCTCACTTCGGCTTGTGGCTTCAAATCTTCTGCGTGAAGCCGAAGATTGTGGGCGGCCAGCAAGCGGAGTGCGGAGGAGCCATGGTGGGCAAAATGCCTAACGTCACCTGGCTTGACGGCTCCTTTGTGAAAACCATGAAGGGGTGGCAATCGGGGTGGTTCTACATCACCGAGCCGCGCGACGCAAACTGGGTGGCGGCCCCCGAGTTCCGATCTAGAACCCCTATGCGGCTCACCTCCTGGGAACAGAAGGGCCTGTTATGGGGGCGAATCTACAGAGCTGACCGGACTCATAAACTGCATCAAGGGCATGAAGGACAAGAACATCAAGCTTGTCAACGTGATCCAGGTCATGCTCGTTCGCCGGATTCTGCCGTGCCAAGGGCGGGCATTCAATCTGTGGGAGTTCGTCCCGGCCGAACACCAGACGCTCCAGAGGCTCTACGGCATGAAGCACAAAAACGCGTGGAAGGCGTTGTTCAAGGCCTCCGAAGTACCTCCTCTCATATCCGAGGACCGTGGGCTCCATGCCGCGCGACACCCTATCCAGGTGAGTTCTCAAGCTACCACCGGGTTCGGTTCTTCCCAATATATTCATGGGGAATCCTTAAGTGATTGTGTATATTTGTTCAGGATTATGTGGAGACAGCGGAGCGGATTGACTGTCAGGCTCCGCTGCCAGAAAGCCCAGCTAATGATCTTTTGATGAAGATGCTGGTCCCGACGCCCTATAAGGGGCCGGAGAAGAAGGCCGATAAGAAGGCCCTGGGGACCCAAAAGGGTCTCCGATGTAAGGTTGCGCAAGCCTCGTCCGAAGACGACGAAGCGCACTCCTCCCCCGAAGGGGAAGAAGAAGAAGAGGCGGAGGCCGCCCCATCCGGAAAGGATGGGGGGCCAGAGAAGGCGGACCAGGGGACCAGGAGAGGCCCCCGGCGCAAGGCCGTCATACCCTTGTCGTTTGATGATGATGAGGTAGATTCCTCCCGCGGAAGCAGGGGAAAACAAGAAGAAACTCCACCTCCCCGTACTGGGGGGGGGGGAAGAGGAAGGCCGCACCAGTGGGGGAGACTGGGACGTCCAAGAAGGGAAAGGTGTCCCTTCCGGACTACTCCGCCACCGCTGCCGATAGCGAGGAAGGATGGCTGCCCAGGAAGAAGCCCCTGGTGCGATTGTAAGTATTCGCACTCCATCGTAATTTTGCTTCATAATTTTGTTGTAATCCCGAACTTGTATGCAGTCCGGCCAGGGCCCATCCCGAGCTATCGTCTTCGGACGGGTCCTTGAGTGAGTCAGCAATGAAATCACTCCCGATGGCCACTTCTCCTCGGCCTGCGGACGACACAGAGGTGTTGTCCCAAAAGCTCCCCGGGCGGGAGGAGGTGGATCTGGAGGCGCCCCAAGGCGGCATTCCACACGTCGGACATGCGGGGTTCAAGGTCCCCGCGGATCATGTTGGTGAGAGCCACAGTAAGTCGGACTCTCAGCCGAACACCATTTCGGAACCTACCATGGTTTCGGACTCAGGCAGACAACCCCTCATGAAGGAGGGCGAGCCATCTGTGCCGAGTACTTCTGCTATGCCCGAGGCGTCGGATCGTCTGCTGGAAGCGCTTCGCGGCGCTTCCATAGATGAAGAGCACCGTACTCTCATGAGTGCGGTGATTCAGAAGGTGTCGTCCGCCAAGAGCGGACTAACCGAAGCCTGCACCAGCCTCCTAACAGGCTTTGAGGTAAGTAGTAAAAATATGTGAAATTACCACCCGATAGGTAGTAGCCCCTGATACTCTGTTTGGTGTTCGGAAGGAAAAACCAAACGGAGGGTCAATTATAATCCGCATGAGTCTAACAGTAAGCTTGAATGTGAATGAACAGGCTGTGCTGCTGGCCGCTGCTACCTGTACAGCCGAAATCGCCGGCCTAAAGCAAGACTTGGAGCGGGCACAGGGAGAGCTCGGCCTCACGAGGAGGCAGCTCGAGGAGAGCAAAGGTGAATGATTCCCCTCTCTCATATAGTAAAGTATAAATAAAATTGGTTATTCTAACAACGAGGCATCGTGATTTTGTAACAGAGGCCACCACCGAAGTGGCGTCTCTTAGGAAAGCGCTGTTCGAGGCCGAACACAAGGCGGCCTTGGAGGGGAAGGAGCGCGAAAAGCAAGAAGCCCGAGTGGGCGAAGTACAAGAAGAGCTCCAGGAGCTCGGCAAGAAGTTTGAGTCCATGGAGCATGAGCTTAAAGCAAAAGAGGCCGAGCTTGCGAAGGCCCTTATAAGTATAAAAGACGCCAAGGCCGAAGCCGAGAGGGCGCAGCAGGAAATCCAGGAGGCCAAAAAGATAGCAGCGGGTAAGAAATTCTTTATGCAAAGCAAACATGTGGAGGAGGCGTTTCTTTTACTTACATGAGTCCGAAGCTCTCCAGGGGCATTCGTAGATCTGCCATGCAGCGTGTCAGATGCCGCGGAGTTCTACCATGCTCAGGAGGGGAGCTCAACGGAGAAGCTGTTCTGGTCCCAATATGCTGGGGCCGAACATTCAATGCCTCTGAGTGGCCAACTGAAGCAGTTGGTCAAACTCCATAGGGCGGCCGAAGTGGCTATGAAGGATTTCATAGTCCGGATGTGGCGTGGTGAGCCCCTGCCCACCAGCTACTTCGGCCTGATCAAGCGAATGGTGAATGCCTGTCCGCGACTGGAAGTCATCAAGCGATCCGTTTGCATTGAGGGTGCCCGCCGGGCCCTTGCCCATGCGAAAGTGCATTGGGGCAAGCTGGATGCGGATAAGCTGGTGAAGGACGGGCCGCCAGAGGGCAAGCCGCATCGCGTTCCCGAGAAGTATTATGATGGCGTTATGAAGGGTGCTCGCCTCGTGGCTAACGAATGTACCAAGGACATAATTTTTCACTTCTGTCATGTTTGTAATTTAAAGATGAAGTTACTTGCGCTATGTAGCGCTTTTGTTATTTAAAATATTACCTTCTGTGCGGCTGTTTATCAAATTCTGAAAGTAGGCCAGTCGTCGGCTTCCGCCCCCATGTAACTAGTACTGGGGTGTTCATGGAAAACCCGAACACTCCTTATCCAAATGTTTGGTCCCTTAAGGAGGTGTCCAGCGCAGCGAACAAGGCAATTGGACTATGCGGCTTTATAACCTTCACTTAGCCATAGAAGTCTACAATATTAAATTTTGGCGAAGCCCCTAGAATCCGGAAGGCCGAATTGGGGCGCTATATACGCCTAGATCGGACGAAGCCGAATTATCGCCTAAAGCGGAAAAATCTTTAAGGATTTTAAGACCTCTCGAACAGCGACCAACTCTTGCCACATCATGCCGGTCAGTTTTCGGCTTTCTCTATTGAGGTGCTCCTCCGGCAGAACCAGGGCACAATCGCAGCAGTTCTCCCTGCGCTACCTTAGCCGATATAACGGAACGTAAGGCACCAAAACAAGGGAGCCGGGCTATCCCAACTGTAGACCCAAGACATGATTCGGAGCTGATGCATATAATGCTATAAGTTCGGGGTGCCGCACTGTTGAAAGTGTTCAGACTTGTCGTGCCGTATTATGGGGCGCCATAAGAAGCCCCTAGCAAACTCAACGTACCAAAGTGTATGGATGCAATATTAAAAGACATTTGTAAGAAAAAATGCTCAAATAAGAATAATAAGCTGACACTGCATATGATCTCCCATTGATGAATAATACGTTTAGGCGTATGTTTACAATGAATGCATTAAGCGGAGATAAATAGGATTATTTGACATATCCTATCCAGAGGCAGGCTACGTACAGATAGATAAAGCAGGTATAATTATCGTAAATAGATTCCACCTGGGTATTTTCCTTCCGTGCGCAAAGCCTGTTGCCTCCTTGGTCTTCTCTCCTATGTAAGTCCGACAATCTGGCTCTTCTGGAGAAGCTGTCCTAAAGCAATGTCCTTAAAGGTAAAAGGAAAGGTTACGAGGCAATACCGTACTGTTGACTGGGCCACTGCTACGCCTCCGCCTGTGCCCATGGTATTTTGAGTGCGTAATTGTGTACGCATGGCACGAATGCTGCTTTGATGGGATTTGAGCGGAGGTCGGACTGCTAGCTGTGCTCTTGGCATGCCTGGTGATCCTGTTGCGGGGTGTTCCGCCCTCGCTTGATGAAGCTTGAGGTTGTCATCACCGGATTGGTGGTTTGCCGGAGGAGGTCGCATTGTACTTCTGCCGCAAGGGCTGCAGTATGCTCTTCTGTACGGAGAGAGCGGTCCATATTTCCGTTGACTGTTATGACCCCGTGCGGGCTTGGCATCTTGAGCTTGAGGTATGCATAGTGTGGTACCGCATTGAATCTGGCGAATGCGGTTCATCCGAGCAGTGCATGGTAACCACTACGAAAAGGGACGATATCGAAGATTGCTCTTCGCTTCAGAAGTTATCCGAAGATCCGAAGACCACTTCCAATGTTATAGAGCCCGTACAACGGGCCTCTAGTCCAGGAATTACACCTTTAAAGGTGGTTTTGGTGGGCTTAATACTTGAAGGATTGATGCCCATTTTGCGCACTGTGTCCTGGTAAAGTAGGTTCAGGCTGCTGCCTCCGTCCATAAGGACTCTTGTGAGGTGAAATCCTTCTATGATTGGGTCTAGAACCAATGCGGCTGAGCCACCGTGACGGATGCTAGTGGGATGATCCCTACGATCAAAGGTGATCGGAGAAGCTGACCATGGGTTGAATTTGGGGAAGACTGGCTCCATCACGTAGACGTCCTGTAGTGCTCGCTTCCATTCCCGCTTGGGGATGTGGGTGGCGTAGATCATGTTGACCGTTTTCACCTGGGGGGGAAATTTCTTCTGTCCCCCATGTTCGGACGCCGGGGCTCCTCATCATCATCGATGTGCAGCCCCTTGTCCTTGCTTTCGGTGTTTATTTGGCCGGCTTGTTTAAATACCCAGCAGTATCTATTGGTGTGGTTGGCTGGCTTGTCCGGGGTGCCATGAATTTGGCACGAGCGCTCCAGTATATGGTCTAGACTGGATGGTCCCTGATTGTTTCTCTTGAATGGCTTCTTCCGCTGACCGGATTTGGATCTGCTGAATCCGGCATTAACCGCCGTGTCTTCGGTGTTGTCGCCGTTGTTCCGTCGCTTGTGTCTACTGTGCCATAGCTTGCCGTTATTGTCACGGACATCTGATGTGCCAGAATATGGCATGGTGCTGCTATGAGCCAACCAGCTGTCCTTGCCCATGCAAAAGCGGGTCATTAGTGTCGTGAGAGCTGCCATAGACTTGGGTTTCTCCTGGCCGAGGTGTCGGGCAAGCCACTTGTCACGGATATTATGCTTGAAGGCCGCCAGGGCTTCGGCATCCGGACAGTCGACTATTTTGTTCTTTTTAGTTAGGAACTGAGTCCAGAATTTCCTGGCTGATTCTCCGGGCTGTTGAGTAATGTGGCTCAAGTCATCGGCATCCGCAGGTCACACATATGTGCCTTGGAAGTTTTCAAGAAATGCGTCTTCTAGGTTTTCCCAACTGCCAATGGAATTTGCTGGCAGGCTGTTTAGCCAGTGCTAGACGGGTCCTTTGAGCTTAAGGGGAAGATACTTGATGGCATGTAGATCATCTCCGTGGGCCATGTGAATCTGGAGAAGGAAATCTTCGATCCATACCGCGAGGTCTGTTGTGCCATCGTATGATTCGATGTTTACGGGTTTGAACCCTTCTAGGAATTCATGATCCATTACTTCATCGGTGAAGCAGAGGGGGTGTGCGGCACCTCTGTGCCGAGCTATGTCGCGATGTAGTCCGGCTGCGTCTGACTGGTTATATTCGGCCTGGACGGATTTGCTGTTAGTGTATCCGGTATGACGGTCATCGTCATGTGTTGCGGCGCGCCCCCGTGATCCGTAGATCGATCTTGGTTGTCCTGCGGCGTTATCTAGTTTATCGCGCAGGTCCTGAGTATTGCCCCGGGCCATAGTAAACTGGCGCGGGGTGCGGGCTGGTATTCGGGCTGATATGCCGTTTTATCCCGACCTCGAGGCGGCCGGTCAGCCGTGTGGCACTCGAGTCCATATTCCTCGGCTGCCAGGACTTCTGTCCATCTATTTGTGAGCAGGTCTTGATCAGCTTGAAGCTGCTGCTGCTTCTTCTTCAGGCTTCTCGCAGTGGCAATAAGCCGGCGCTTGAAGCGCTCCTGCTCGGCGGGGTCCTCGGGCACGCCGAACTCGTCGTCGCTGAGGCTAAACTCGTCTTCGGAGGAAGGCATGTAGTTGTCCTCCTCCGGATACCCGTCCGTCGCCTGTTCATCTGGGCTATCGTGCCCATCTTCCTTTCCGGCCTTCTTGAAGGCGGGCTGTTCGGGGTTGTATTCATCGCCGGCACCGTCCAGATTGTTTTCATCTCCGGTACCGGTATTGCCTTGGCGGGGCTTGGAGCGGCGCTGGCGACGGCCATGCTTTGCTTTTTCCTTGGAGGGGTTATCCTCCGTTGCCTCATCGCCATTAGTTTCATATGAAGAGGTGGCTGTCCACTGCCCTGTGAGCGGTGGCTCCGGTACGTCTCCGGCATCGTCGTCCATACCGTCGATGTCTTTGAAGTCGAAGTCAAGCATGTCGGTTAAATCATCGATCGTGGCAATGAAGTGGGTGGTGGGTGGGCAGCGAATTCCTTCGTCGCCCGCTTCCCACTCAAGCCGGACATAGTTCGGCCCAGAGCCTCCTGACAAAGAGAGAGAGACTTTAACGAGTTCAGCATGTCGCCAAAGGGCGAGTGCTGAAAGATGTCCGTAGTAGTAAACTCCATTACCGGAGCCCAACCTGGCTCGACTGGCTTGAGAGTGTGCGGACCGGGACCAACAACCGGATATGAGTCCGGGGGCCCGAGGATACAGGCCTCCACAGAGATGCGACCTGTGTTCGGCTCCACCCCCGATGAGCGTGCGGCCTGTGGGGCGGGGTCTACCCCTCCGTCCTTGAGCAACACAACCTGTTCCGGATTGAAATCCGGGGCTGCTGCAGGGATGACGTCCTGAGCATTGTACGACAGCAGTTCTAGGCCGTGATCGTCGTGACTGTCCGATGCTCCTGGCACAGGCCTGAATCCGTCGAAGATCAAGTCTCCGCGAATGTTCGCCGTGTAGTTCAGGTTTCCGAACCTGATCTAGTGGCCAGGGGCGTAGCTATCGATCTGGTCCAGATGGCCAAGTGAATTGGCCCGCAGTGCGAAGCCGCCGAACACAAAGATCTGTACGGGGATAAAAGTCTCGCCCTAGACCGTGTTATTGACGATTGAAGACGCCATCAAGCCTTGAAGCGACGACATAGAGGAACTCTCAATGAAAGCACCAATGTCGGTGTCAAAACCGGTGGATCTCGGGTAGGGGGTCCCGATCTGTGCGTCTTAGGCTGATGGTAACAGGAAGCAAGGGACACAATGTTTACCCAGGTTCGGGCCCTCTTGATGGAGGTAAAACCCTACTTCCTGGTTTATTAATATTGAAGATATGAGTAGTACAAGAGTAGATCTACCACGAGATCGTAGAGGCTAAACCCTAAGAGCTAGCCTATGATGGTATGATTGTAATTGTGATCAGCCTTCTAAGGACCATCCTCTCCGGTTTATATAGACACCGGAGAGGGCTAGGGTTTACATGGAGTCGGCTACAAGGAATGAAATATAATATCCGGATCGCCAAGCTTGTCTTCCACGCAAAGGAGAGTCCCATCCAGACACAGGCGGAAGTCTTGAGTCTTGTATCTTCACGCTTCAATAGTCCGGACGATGTATACAGTCCGGCTGTCCGGATACCCCCTAATCCAGGACTCCCTCAAGGTGGCCAAGAGCAGCGAGGATCTCCTCACCAAAAATACCACAGAGCAACATCCCACGGAAGACAACAACCCCATAGTATTGACAGTCTTCGAGACTTTCGCCTCAAACAATAGGCGCATAATGGCACTCTGCGGCCTCGCTGAAGTCTGCCAAGTTGCAGCAATAAACCCCTGGAACGACATGACCATAACTTTCAAAGCCAGTGACGAACCAAAATTCGGAACAGTCTAGGCACCTGCCGCATTGGTCCTCAGTCCAATTGTGGACGGCTTTTGACTTACCAAAGTGCTCATGGACGGGGGCAGCGGACTAAACCTCATTTACGAGGAAACTCTCAACAAAATGGAAATATATAGGAGCCGCATTGAGCAAAGCAATACGACCTTTCGAGGAATTATTCCTAGTCAGGAGGCACGATGTGCGGGAAAAATCACACTCGATGTGGTATTCGGCACGTCGGAGATTTATCGGTCCGAAGAGATGACCTTTCAAGTGGCCCCTTTCAACAATGGATATCACACCCTGTTAGGGCGAGACACATTTGTAAGCTTCCAAGATGTGCCCCATTACGGGTACATGAAGGTCAAGATGCCTGGGCCCAATGGAATCATCACTCTTGCCAGTGACCCGAACATAGCACTCCACGCCAAAAACAAAACTGCTGCCCTGGCCCTCGAGGCATTGTCTGAAGCCCTCACGGCCGAAGAATTAATCGCATTGTGCTCCACGATGGATAGGGACGACGTGATACTTGATAAGCAATCCAAATCCACCTCCTTTAAACCAGCAGACGAAATAGTCAAATTCCAGGTCCACCCAACGAACTCCACGAAGACAGCATCCATAGGGGCACAAATGGACCCCACGATCGATGTCGCACTGCGAGTGTTCCTACGCGAAAACTGGGATATATTCGCCTGGTACCCTTCTGATATGCCAGGAATCCCACACAGACTAGCCGAACATAGCCTAAACATATTGAAGGGGTACAAGCCGGTCAAGCAAACATTACGGCGCTTTTCCGAACCCAAACAACAAGCCATGGGAGAGGAGCTAGCCAAGTTACTCGAGGCCGGATTCATTAGAGAGATAAAACACCCAGACTAGCTAGCAAACCTAATGATGGTACCAAAGAAGGATAAATCCTGGCGCCTATGCGTCGATTTCAATGACCTTAACAAGGCCTGCCCTAAGGATCCCTTTCCCCTCCCCCGCATTGATCAGATCATCGATACCACCGCAGGACACGACTCACTGTGTTTCCCAACGCATATTCCAGATACCATCAAATCAAGATGAAGGAGTCCGATCAAGCCGCAACGACATTTACCACCCCATACGGGCCTTTCTGCTTCAACACTATGCCTTTTAGGCTTAAAAAACTAGTGCCACCTATCAACGCATGATTCAAACATGCCTGGAGAAACAAATCGGCAAGGCAGTTGAAGCATACGTGGATGACGTAGTCATCAAAACCAGACACGTCGAGTCACTAATAGATGATCTGCATCTTACATTTGACAACCTCCGAACATATGACATTAAGCTCAATCCGGAAAAATGTGTTTTCGGCGTTCCCGCCGGAAAGATTCCGGGCTTCATCGTTTCCAATAGAGGAATTGAGGCAGACCCAGCTAAAATCCGAGCTTTGTCATAGTTGGCTATGCCAAGGGACCTCAAACAAGTCCAAAAACTATCCGGATGTGTGGCAACTTTGAGCCGCTTTATCTCCATACTAGGAGAAAAGGCATTGCCACTCTATCGCCTTCTCCGACGCACCGATCACTTCGAGTGGACGGACGCGGAAACAGACGGATTGGAAGAAATAAAGGCTCTTCTAGCAAGCAACCCAATCCTGGCCGCGCCAAACATCAGCGAACCCATGTTATTATACATATCAGCCACACACCAAGTTGTGAGTGCGGTACTCGTTGTCGAACGAGAGGAGGACGGACACAAATTCCCGCTTCAGAAGCCAGTATACTACGTATCCACTATCCTCGCACCATGCAAATCCCGGTACCCTCATTACCAAAAAATAGCATACGCGGTTTTCATGGCATCCCGGAAGCTACGACACTACTTTCAAGAGTGCTCGATAATGGTGGCCTCCGAAGTACCTCTCAACAACATAATAAACAACCGGGACGCTACGGGTCGGATTGCCAAGTGGGCCATTGAGCTCCTCACATTCGACATATCATACAAACCGCGCCGGGCCATTAAATCCTAGGTATTGGCCGACTTCATCGCTGAATGGACAGAGTCCGAACTCCCTAAAGAGTACGACACATATTCCAACTGGGTCATGCACTTCGACGGCTCAAAAATGTTGGCAGGCCTAGGGGCAGGCGTTGTCCTAACATCCCCTATTGGAGATATTGTTCAGTATGTGTTACAAATATTATTCACGGACTCCAACAATGCAACCGAATACGAAGCCTTATTGCACGGTCTTTGGATGGCCGTCTCCATGGGCATACAGCGTCTGGAAGTGCGCGGGGATTCAAACCTCGCAATATCTCAAATAAATGGAGATTTCGATGCCAAAGATCCAAAGATGGCTACTTATTGTAACGCCATTCTCAAAATGTTAGCTCGGTTCGAGGGGCTCGAGTTCCACCATGTGGCTCGTGAAAGTAATCAAGCGGAGGATGTCCTCGCTCGCATCGGCGCCAAGTGCGACCCTGACCCACCTAACATATTTTTGGAAAGGCTCTTCAAACCATCTGTGGTGTGGCAAGGGGAAAGCGGCAATACCAATCCAGATCCGAATACAACCCCAGATTCCGAACACACCGACATCATCGGGGGCTCAGCCACCGAAATTACACCATCGGCCCATCTCATCATGGTGGTCATCGCCCCATGGACCGAACCCTTCCTGGCCTACCTTAATAGGCGAGAACTTCCCGAGGACCAGAATGAGGCACCCTGCATTGTGCGGCGCTCTAAAGCCTACAAAGGCCACGAGGGAGAACTTTACAAGAAAAGTGCTACCGGAAACTTCAAATATGTATCTCCGAGGAAGAGGGGCGACAGCTCTTGGCTGAAATTCATGCTGGCCTCGGTGGTCACCATGTCGCGGCTCGGGACCTTGTAACCAAGGCCTTCCCTACAGGTTTCTACTGGCCGATGGCCCGAGCAGACGCACATGACCTTGTCCAACATTGCATCGGATGCCAGCTTTTTGCCAACCAAAGCCAGATGCCACCCACTGCTCTACAAACAATCCCCATTACTTGGCCTTTTGCGGTCTGGGGGCTTGATATGGTCGGACCCCTTAAAGGAGGAAGCCATAAGAAAAAATACCTGTTGGTTATGGTGGATAAATTCACCAAGTGGATAGAAGCCAAACCAGCTAAAACGGCCGAAGCCGGGCCCGTGATAGCTTTTATATCCGGTGTTGTGCACTGTTATGGTGTTCCGCACAGTATCATCACCGACAACGGCTCCAATTTCACAGCCGATGAGGTGAAGGCCTGGTGTGTTAATATGGGCATCAAGCTCGACTATGCTTCCGTCTATCACCCGCAAACCAACGGTCAAGTTGAACGAGCCAATAGTCTTATTATGAGCGGCATTAAACCCCGACTAGTGCGGTCTTTGAAAGAATCGGACTGGGTGGAGGATCTCGACTCCGTATTCTGGGGGTTGTGGACCATGCCCAATCATTCTACCGGATACACACCTTTCTTTATGGTGTAAGGCGCAGAGGCTGTGTTACCCTGCGACATTATCCATGACTAACCTCGAGTGTGCATGTATGAAGAGAGAGAAGCCGAGTTGGATCGGCAGGACGGCTTGGATGCCCTGGAGGAGGAGCGCGATGTTGCAAAAGCCCGTTCCGCATTTTATCAACAACAGGCTCACAGATATCAAAGCAGAGAAGTACGGGCCAAGACTTACAATGTTGGTGAACTCGTTCTATGCTTACCAGAGAAGAAAAAGGACAAACTCAAGCCCAAGTGGGAGGGTCGCTTCATCATCGACGAAGTCCTCACCAGAGGAGCATACTGCCTGCGTGATGCGTCAGACAATCGCCTAGAGCCGAACCCATGGAACGCGGCTAGACTCCGAAGATTCTATGCCTAGCGCGCCGGAGTCTTTCGTTCGTCTCCTTTCCCCTCCTTTTTTTGTTTTTCATACTTATTTTTCCTCTCTTTTCATTCCTTTTTTAAGCCTTAAAGCTTTTGTGCGAGTAAACCGTGCATCTTCGATGCACACATTCTAAAATTTGAATGTTGAAGTATACCCGGGGGCTTCTTGTACAAAAGCTTATAATTATTATTATTACTTTTAGAGCATCAAGCTCACCACATATGTGTCTTTTCCGCGTATGTACCTTTTCTTCGCCATTATATGCATCGATATGACTTAAGTTTTGGCCAAGCTGGGTTGTCTGGCTCCTATGCGTATGCCCTACATTCCCGTTAGTTCGGCTAGGGCATAAAGGGAGCACCTCTGCAATTGTTACTGCCGGTTTATCAGATGTGTGTTGGGGAACGTTGCAGAAAACAAAAATTTTCCTACTCGTTTCACCAAGATCATCTAGGAGTTCATCTAGCAACGAGTGATTAGATGCATCTACATACCTTTGTAGATCGCGCACGGAAGCGTTCAAAAGAACGGTGATGATGTAGTCGTACTCGACGTGATCCAAATCACCGATGACCAGCGCCGAACGGACGGCACCTCCGCGTTCAACACACGTACGGGACGGGAGACGTCTCCTCCTTCTTGATCCAGCAAGGGGGAAGGAGAGGTTGATGAAGATCCAGCAGCACGACGGCGTGGTGGTGGATGCAGGGCGTCACAGCAGCAGGGCTTCGCCGAGACTACGAGGGAGAGACGTAACGGGGGGAGATGGAGGCGCCAGGGGCTGGTGTGAAATCCCTCCTCTCCCCCCACTATATATAGGGGTGCCAGGGGGGGCGCCGGCCCTAGTAGATGGCATCTACTAGGGGGGGCGGCGGCCAAGGGGAGGTTTCCCTCCCCCCCAAGGCACCTAGGGGTGCCTTCCACCACATGGACTCTTCCATGGTGGAAACCCTAGGCGCATGGGCCTATAGGGGCTGGTGCCCTTGGCCCATCTAGGCCAAGGCGCACCCCCTACAGCCCATGTGGCCCCCCGGGACAGGTGGCCCCACCCGGTGGACCCCCGGGACCCTTCCGGTGGTCCCGGTACAATACCGATAACCCCGAAACTTGTCCCGATGCCCGAAATAGCACTTCCTATATATAATTCTTTACCTCCGGACCATTCCGGAACTCCTCGTGACGTCCGGGATCTCATCCGGGACTCCGAACAACATTCGGGTTTCTGCATATACATATCTTCATAACCCTAGCGTCACCGAACCTTAAGTGTGTAGACCCTACGGGTTCGGGAGACAAGCAGACATGACCGAGACGACTCTCCGGTCAATAACCAACAGCGGGATCTGGATACCCATGTTGGCTCCCACATGCTCCACGATGATCTCATCGGATGAACCACGATGTCGAGGATTTAATCAATCCCGTACGCTATTCCCTTTGTCTATCGATATGTTACTTGCCCGAGATTCGATCGTCGGTATCCCAATACCTCGTTCAATCTCGTTACCGGCAAGTCACTTTACTCGTACCGTAATGCATGATCCCGTGACCAGACACTTGGTCACTCTGAGCTCATTATGATGATGCATTACCGAGTGGGCCCAGTGATACCTCTCCGTCATACGGAGTGACAAATCCCAGTCTTGATCCATGTCACCCAACAGACACTTTCGGAGATACCCGTAGTCTACCTTTATAGTCACCCAGTTACGTTGTGACGTTTGGCATACCCAAAGCACTCCTACGGTATCCGGGAGTTACACGATCTCATGGTCTAAGGAAAAGATACTTTGACATTGGAAAACTCTAGCAAACGAACTATACGATCTTGTGCTATGTTTAGGATTGGGTCTTGTCCATCACATCATTCTCCCAATGATGTGATCTCGTTATCAATGACATCCAGTGTCCATAGTCAGGAAACCATGACTATCTGTTGATCAACGAGCTAGTCAACTAGAGGCTCACTAGGGACATGTTGGTGTCTGTTATTCACACATGTATTACGATTTCCGGATAACACAATTATAGCATGAATAAAGACAATTATCATGAACAAGGAAATATAATAATAATGCTTTTATTATTGCCTCTAGGGCATATTTCCAACAGTCTCCCACTTGCACTAGAGTCAATAATCTAGTTACATTGTGATGAATCGAACACCCATGGAATTCTGGTGTTGATCATGTTTTGCTCTAGGGAGAGGTTTAGTCAACGGATCTGCTACATTCAGGTCCGTATGTACTTTACAAATCTCTATGTCTCCATCTTGAACATTTTCACGAATGGAGTTGAAGCGACGCTTGATGTGCCTTGTCTTCTTGTGAAACCTGGGCTCCTTGGCAAGTGCAATAGCTCCAGTGTTGTCACAGAAGAGCTTGATCGGCCCCGACGCATTGGGTATGACTCCTAGGTCGGTGATGAACTCCTTCACCCATATTGCTTCATGTGCTGCCTCCGAGGCTGCCATGTACTCCGCTTCACATGTAGATCCCGCCACGACGCTTTGCTTGCAACTGCACCAGCTTACTGCCCCACCATTCAAAATATACACGTATCCGGTTTGTGACTTAGAGTCATCCAGATCTGTGTCGAAGCTAGCGTCGACGTAACCCTTTACGACGAGCTCTTCGTCACCTCCATAAACGAGAAACATTTCCTTAGTCCTTTTCAGGTACTTCAGGATATTCTTGACCGCTGTCCAGTGTTCCTTGCCGGGATTACTTTGGTACCTTCCTACCAAACTGACGGCAAGGTTAACATCAGGTCTGGTACACAGCATGGCATACATAATAGAACCTATGGCTGAGGCATAGGGGATGACGCTCATCTCTTCTATATCTTCTGCCGTGGTCGGACATTGAGCTGAGCTCAATTTCATACCTTGTAACACAGGCAAGAACCCCTTCTTGGATTGATCCATATTGAACTTCTTCAATATCTTATCAAGGTATGTGCTTTGTGAAAGACCTATGAGGCGTCTCGATCTATCTCTATAGATTTTGATGCCTAATATATAAGCAGCTTCTCCAAGGTCCTTCATTGAAAAACTTTTATTCAAGTAGGCCTTGATGCTGTCCAAGAGTTCTATATCATTTCCCATCAACAGTATGTCATCTACATATAATATGAGAAATGCTACAGAGCTCCCACTCACTTTCTTGTAAACGCAGGCTTCTCCATAAGTCTGTGTAAACCCAAACGCTTTGATCATCTCATCAAAGCGAATGTTCCAACTCCGAGATGCTTGCACCAGCCCATAAATCGAGCGTTGGAGCTTGCACACTTTGTCAGCATTCTTAGGATCGACAAAACCTTCCGGCTGTATCATATACAATTCTTCCTTAAGGAAACCATTAAGGAATGCCGTTTTGACGTCCATTTGCCATATTTCGTAATCATAGAATGCGGCAATTGCTAACATGATTCGGACGGACTTCAGCTTCGCTACCGGTGAGAAAGTCTCATCGTAGTCAACCCCTTGAACTTGTCGATAACCCTTAGCGACAAGCCGAGCTTTATAGATGGTCACATTACCATCCGCGTCTGTCTTCTTCTTAAAGATCCATTTATTTTCTATGGCTCGCCGCTCAATGGGCAAGTCAGTCAAAGTCCATACTTTGTTTTCATACATGGATCCTATCTCGGATTTCATGGCTTCTAGCCATTTGTCGGAATCCGGGCCCGCCATCGCTTCTTCATAGTTCGAAGGTTCACCGTTGTCTAACAGCATGATTTCCAAGACAGGGTTGCCGTACCACTCTGGTGCGGAACGTGTCCTTGTGGACCTTCGAATTTCAGTAGGGGCTTGATCAGAAGTATCTTGATCATTAACTTCCTCTCTAGTCGGTGCAGGCACCTCAGGAACATTTTCTTGAGTTGCGCCATTTTCCGGTTCAAGAGGTAATACTTCATCAAGCTCTACTTTCCTCCCACTTACTTCTTTCGAGAGAAACTCTTTCTCCAGAAAGGACCCATTCTTGGCAACAAAGATCTTGCCTTCGGATCTGAGGTAGAAGGTGTACCCAATAGTTTCTTTTGGGTATCCTATGAAGACGCATTTTTCCGACTTGGGTTCGAGCTTTTCAGGTTGAAGTTTCTTGACATAAGCATCGCATCCCCAAACTTTTAGAAACGACAGCTTAGGTTTCTTCCCAAACCATAATTCATACGGTGTCGTCTCAACGGATTTCGACGGAGCCCTATTTAAAGTGAATGCGGCAGTCTCTAAAGCATAGCCCCAAAAGGAAAGCGGTAAATCGGTAAGAGACATCATAGATCGCACCATATCTAACAGAGTGCGATTACGACGTTCGGACACACCATTACGCTGAGGTGTTCCAGGCGGCGTGAGTTGTGAAACTATTCCACATTTTCTTAAGTGTGTGCCCAAACTCGTGACTCAAGTATTCTCCTCCACGATCTGATCGTAGAAACTTGATTTTCCTGTCACGTTGATTTTCAACCTCACTCTGAAATTCCTTGAACTTTTCAAAGGTTTCAGACTTGTGTTTCATTAAGTAGATATACCCATACCTACTTAAATCATCAGTGAGGGTGAGAACATAACGATAGCCACCGCGAGCCTCAACACTCATCGGACCGCACACATCAGTATGTATGATTTCCAATAAGTCGGTTGCTCGCTCCATTGTTCCTGAGAACGGAGTCTTGGTCATTTTACCCATAAGGCATGGTTCGCACGTGTCAAATGATTCATAATCAAGAGACTCTAAAAGTCCATCAGCATGGAGCTTCTTCATGCGTTTGACACCTATGTGACCAAGGCGGCAGTGCCACAAGTATGTGGGACTATCATTATCAACCTTACTTCTTTTGGTACTCACATTATGAACATGTGTAGCATCACGTTCGAGATTCATAAAGAATAAACCATTCACCATAGGAGCATGACCATAAAACATATCTCTCATAAAAATGGAACAACCATTATTCTCAGATTTAAAAGAGTAGCCATCTCGAATTAAACGAGATCCCGATACAATGTTCATGCTCAAAGCTGGCACTAAATAACAATTATTAAGGTTTAAAACTAATCCCGAAGGGAGATGCAGAGGTAGCGTGCCGACGGCGATCACATTGACCTTGGAACCATTCCCGACGCGCATCGTCACCTCGTCCTTTGCCAGTTTCCGCTTATTCCGCAGCCCCTGCTTTGAGTTACAAATGTGAGCAACTGCACCGGTATCAAATACCCAGGAGCTACTACGGGCACTAGTAAGGTACACATCAATTACATGTATATCACATATACCTTTTGTTTTGCCGGCCTTCTTATCCGCTAAGTACTTAGGGCAGTTCCGCTTCCAGTGACCGCTTCCCTTGCAATAAAAGCACTCAGTCTCGGGCTTGGGTCCATTCTTTGGCTTCTTCCCGGCAGCTTGCTTGCCGGGCGCGGCAACCTCCTTGCCGTCCTTCTTGAAGTTCTTTTTACCCTTGCCTTTCTTGAACTTAGTGGTTTTATTGACCATCAACACTTGATGTTCCTTCCTGACTTCTACCTCTGCTGATTTCAGCATAGCAAATACTTCAGGAATGGTCTTTTCCATCCCCTGCATATTGAAGTTCATCACAAAGCTCTTGTAGCTTGGTGGAAGCGACTGGAGGATTCTGTCAATGACCGCATCATCCGGGAGATTAACTCCCAGCTGAGTCAAGCGGTTATGCAACCCAGACATAGTGAGTATGTGCTCACTGACAGAACTGTTTTCCTCCATCTTACAGCTGAAGAATTTGTCGGAGACTTCATATCTCTCGACCCGGGCATGAGCTTGGAAAACCATTTTCAGCTCTTCGAACATCTCATATGCTCCATGTCTCTCAAAACGCTTTTGGAGCCCCGGCTCTAGGCTGTAAAGCATGCCGCACTGAACGAGGGAGTAGTCATCGGAACGTGCCTGCCAAGCGTTCATAACATCTTGTTCTGCAGGGAGAACGGGTGCGTCACCAAGCGGTGCTTGTAGGACATAATCTTTCTTGGCAGCTATGAGGATGATCCTCAGGTTCCGGACCCAGTCCGTATAGTTGCTGCCATCGTCTTTCAGCTTGGTTTTCTCTAGGAACGCGTTGAAGTTGAGGACTACGTTGGCCATTTAATCTACAAGACATATTGTAAAATATTTAGACTAAGTTCATGATAATTAAGTTCAACTAATCAAATTATTAATGAACTCCCACTTAGATTAGACATCCCTCTAGTCATCTAAGTATTACATGATCCGAGTTAAACTAGACCGTGTCCGATCATCACGTGAGACGGACTAGTCAACATCGGTGAACATCTTCATGTTGATCGTATCTTCTATACGACTCATGCTCGACCTTTCGGTCTTCTGTGTTCCGAGGCCATGTCTGTACATGCTAGGCTCGTCAAGTCAACCTAAGTGTTTGCATGTGTAAATCTGTCTTACACCCGTTGTATGTGAACGTCTGAATAAAACACCCGATCATCACGTGGTGTTTTGAAACAGCGAACTGTCGCAACGGTGCACAGTTAGGGGGAACACTTCTTGAAATTAGTATGAGGGATCACCTTATTTACTACCGTCGTTCTAAGTAAACAAGATGCAAAACATGATAAACATCACATGCAATCAAATAATAAACGTGACATGATATGGCCAATATCACATAGCTCCTTTGATCTCCATCTTGGGGCTCCATGATCATCTTGTCACCGGCTTGACACCATGATCTCCATCATCATGATCTCCATCATCGTGTCTCCATGAAGTTGCTCGCCAACTATTACTTCTACTACTATGGCTAACGCGTTTAGCAATAAAGTAAAGTAATTTACATGGCGTTTCTTGATGACACGCAGGTCATATAAAAGAATAAAGACAACTCCTATGGCTCCTGCCGGTTGTCATACTCATCGACATGCAAGTCGTGAATCCTATTACAATAGCATGAACATCTCATACATCACATATAGATCATTCATCATTCATCACAACTTTGGCCATATCATATCACAAACCACTTGCTGCAAAAACAAGTTAGACGTCCTCTAATTGTTGTTGCAAGTTTTACGTGGCTGAATTAGGGTTCTAGCAAGAACGTTTTCTTACCTACGTTAAAGCCACAACGTGATTTGTCAACTTCTATTTACCCTTCATAAGGACCCTGTTCATCGATTCCGCTCCAACTAAAGTAGGAGAGACAGACACCCGCCAGCCACCTTATGCAACTAGTGCATGTTAGTCGGTGGAACCGGTCTCACGTAAGCGTACGTGTAAGGTTGGTCCGGGCCGCTTCATCCCACAATACCGCTGAAGCAAGAAAGGACTAGTAACGGCAAGAAAGTTGACAAATCTACGCCCACAACAAATTGTGTTCTACTCGCGCAAGAAGAACTACGCATAGACCTAGCTCATGATGCCACTGTTGGGGAACGTTGCAGAAAACAAAAATTTCCTACTCGTTTCACCAAGATCATCTAGGAGTTCATCTAGCAACGAGTGATTAGATGCATCTACATACCTTTGTAGATCGCGCACGGAAGCGTTCAAAAGAACGGTGATGATGTAGTCGTACTCGACGTGATCCAAATCACCGATGACCAGCGCCGAACGGACGGCACCTCCGCGTTCAACACACGTACGGGACGGGAGACGTCTCCTCCTTCTTGATCCAGCAAGGGGGAAGGAGAGGTTGATGAAGATCCAGCAGCACGACGGCGTGGTGGTGGATGCAGGGCGTCACAGCAGCAGGGCTTCGCCGAGACTACGAGGGAGAGACGTAACGGGGGGAGATGGAGGCGCCAGGGGCTGGTGTGAAATCCCTCCTCTCCCCCCCACTATATATAGGGGTGCCAGGGGGGGCGCCGGCCCTAGTAGATGGCATCTACTAGGGGGGGCGGCGGCCAAGGGGAGGTTTCCCTCCCCCCCAAGGCACCTAGGGGTGCCTTCCACCACATGGACTCTTCCATGGTGGAAACCCTAGGCGCATGGGCCTATAGGGGCTGGTGCCCTTGGCCCATCTAGGCCAAGGCGCACCCCCTACAGCCCATGTGGCCCCCCGGGACAGGTGGCCCCACCCGGTGGACCCCCGGGACCCTTCCGGTGGTCCCGGTACAATACCGATAACCCCGAAACTTGTCCCGATGCCCGAAATAGCACTTCCTATATATAATTCTTTACCTCCGGACCATTCCGGAACTCCTCGTGACGTCCGGGATCTCATCCGGGACTCCGAACAACATTCGGGTTTCTGCATATACATATCTTCATAACCCTAGCGTCACCGAACCTTAAGTGTGTAGACCCTACGGGTTCGGGAGACAAGCAGACATGACCGAGACGACTCTCCGGTCAATAACCAACAGCGGGATCTGGATACCCATGTTGGCTCCCACATGCTCCACGATGATCTCATCGGATGAACCACGATGTCGAGGATTTAATCAATCCCGTACGCTATTCCCTTTGTCTATCGATATGTTACTTGCCCGAGATTCGATCGTCGGTATCCCAATACCTCGTTCAATCTCGTTACCGGCAAGTCACTTTACTCGTACCGTAATGCATGATCCCGTGACCAGACACTTGGTCACTCTGAGCTCATTATGATGATGCATTACCGAGTGGGCCCAGTGATACCTCTCCGTCATACGGAGTGACAAATCCCAGTCTTGATCCATGTCACCCAACAGACACTTTCGGAGATACCCGTAGTCTACCTTTATAGTCACCCAGTTACGTTGTGACGTTTGGCATACCCAAAGCACTCCTACGGTATCCGGGAGTTACATGATCTCATGGTCTAAGGAAAAGATACTTTGACATTGGAAAACTCTAGCAAACGAACTATATGATCTTGTGCTATGTTTAGGATTGGGTCTTGTCCATCACATCATTCTCCCAATGATGTGATCTTGTTATCAATGACATCCAGTGTCCATAGTCAGGAAACCATGACTATCTGTTGATCAACGAGCTAGTCAACTAGAGGCTCACTAGGGACATGTTGGTGTCTGTTATTCACACATGTATTACGATTTCCGGATAACACAATTATAGCATGAATAAAGACAATTATCATGAACAAGGAAATATAATAATAATGCTTTTATTATTGCCTCTAGGGCATATTTCCAACAATGTGTACCTCAGACTAGGTGAAGCTGAAAGCTAGAGTTCTTAAGGGAATATTTGGTCGGCGAACAAAAGATGTTCTTTACTCATTACACTATGAACCCCCAGATGTTAAGCATGCTGCGATTTTTCAATCACAGTACATACGTGCATGTTAACGCATGTCGACCTAGCGAAAGGATCCCTTAACGGAACTATTCTCTCTGGAAGATGTTAATTACAATCGAAATGTAATATAGCATAACTAGCTGGATACTTGTATGTTCAAGCAACTATGACCCCTACGCGGATATAGAAGGTTACGGTGGTGGAAATTGTGTTTCGGTTGCTCCCTGGATGTTTACGGGGTATGTAGGCTTATATAGGAAGAAGAAGTACGTCGGTGGCCGCCCGAGGGGCCCACGAGACAGGGGCGCACCCTATAGGGGGGGCGCCCTAGCCTCTCTTGGCCGCCTCGGCTGCTTCTTGACTTGCACTCCAAGTCCTCTGGATCACGTTCGTTCCAAAAATCACGCTTCCGAAGGTTTTATTCCGTTTGGACTCCGTTTGATATTCCTTTCATTCAAAATACTGAAATAGACAAAAAAACAGCAATACGGGCTGGGCCTCCTGTTAGTAGGTTAGTCCCAAAAATGATAATAATGTGTAAAATAAAGCCCATAAACATCCAAAACAGGTAATATAATAGCATGGAACAATAAAAAATTATAGACACGTTGGAGACGTATCAAGCATCCCCAAGCTTAATTCTTGCTCGTCCTCGAGTAGGTAAATGATAAAAACAGAATATTTGATGTGGAATGCTACCTAGCATAATTTCTCAATGTAATTTCTCTTTATTGTGGCATGAATGTTCAGATCCAAGTGATTCAAAATAAAAGTTCATATTGACAAAAGAAATAGCAATACTTCAAGCATACTAATAAAAGCAATCATGTCTTCTCAAAATAACATGGCTAAAGAAAGTTCATCCCTACAAAATCATATAGTTAGGCTATGCTTCATTTTCATCACACAAAGATGTTCCCAACTTCTATACCGCCGATGACAAGCCAAGCAATTGTTTTGTACTTAAATAATCTCAAACTTTTTCAACCTTCACGCAGTACATGAGCGTGAGCCGTGGATATAGCACTATGGGTGGAATAGAATAATGATTGGGGGTTGTGTGGAGAAGACAAAAAGGAGAAAGTCTCACATTGACGAGGATAATCAACGGGCTATGGGAATACCCATCAATTGATGTCAACATGAGGAGTAGGGATTAACATGCAACAGATGCACTAGAGCTATAAATGAATGAAAGCTCAACAAAATAAAACTACTGGGTGTGCATCCAACTTGCTTGCTCAAGAAGACCTAGGGCATTTGAGGAAGCCCATCATAGGAATATACAAGCCAAGTTCTATAATGAAAAATTCCCACTAGTATATGAAAGTGACAACTTATGAGACTCTCTATATGAAAAAATGGTGCTATTTTGAAGCACAAAATATGAGACTCACTACATGAAGAACAAGGTGCTACTTTGAAGCACAAGTGTGGAAAAAGAGATAGTAGCATTGCCCCTTTATTTATTTCTTTTTTTTTCTTTTTTCTTTTTTTTTCTTTTTTTTCTTTGGCCTTTCTTTTTTTTCTTTTGGCCTTCCCCCTTTTTTTCTTTTCTTTTTTGGGCAATGCTCTAATAATGATGATCATCACACTTTTATTGATTACAACACATAAATTACAACTTGAAACTAGAACAAGATATGACTCTATATGAATGCCTCCGGTGGTGTACCGGGATGGTGAGATGAATCAAGAGTGACATGTATAAGAATTATGCAAGGTGGCTTTGCCACAAATACGATGTCAACTACATGATCATGCAATGGCAATATGACAAAAGTAATTTATGTCATGATGATGATGAACAGAACAGTGGAAAGTTGCATGGCAATATATCTCGGAATGGCTATGGAAATGCCATAAATAGGTAGGTATGGTGGCTGTTTTGAGGAAGATATAAGGAGGTTTATGTGTGATAGAGCGTATCATATCACGGGGTTTGGATGCACCGGCGAAGTTTGCACCAACTCTCAAGGTGAGAAAGGGCAATGCACGGTACCGAAGAGGCTAGCAATGATGGAAAGGTAAAAGTGCATATAATCCATGGACTCAACATTAGTCAAAAGAACTCATATACTTATTGAAAAAATTTAGAAGTCATCAAAAACCAAGCACTACACGCATGCTCCTAGGGGGATAGATTGGTAGGAAAAGACCATCGCTCGTCCCCGACCGCCACTCATAAGGATGCACAAGCCATGTACACTTCATGCTTCAAATTTGTTACACAACTTTAACCATACATGCATGCTACGGGACTTGCTAACTTCAACACAAGCATTCTTTAAATTCATAATCACCCAACTAGCATGACTTTAATATCACTACCTCCCTATCTCAAAACAATTATCAAGTATCAAGTTGATTATAGCATCCAATTCACTTCCTATGATAGTTTTTATTATACCCAACTTGGATGCTCACCATTCTAGGACCAATTTACAACCATAGCAAATACCATGCTATTCTAAAAGACTCTCAAAATAATATAAGTGAATCATGAGAGACTAGCAATTTCTTCAAAATTAAACCACCGCCGTGCTCTTAAAGATATAAGTGAAGCACTAGAGCAAAAACTATCAAGCTCAAAAGATATAAGTGAAGCACATAGAGTATTCTATCAAATCCTAAGCAAATAGGCTTCTCCTAAAAGGTGTGTTACAGCAAGGATGATTGTGGTAGACTGAAAAGCAAAGACTAATATAATACACGACACTCCAAGCAAAACACATATCATGTGGCGAATAAAAATATAGCTCCAAGTAAAGTTACCAATGAACAAAGACGAAAGAGGGGATGGCTTCCCGGGGCATCCCCAAGCTTAGGATTTTGGCCATCCTTGAATATCTTGGGGTGCCATGGGCATCCCCAAGCTTAGGCTTTTTCCACCCTTTATTCCATAGTCCATAAAATCTTTACCCAAAACTTGAAAACTTCACAACACAAAACTCAACAGGAAATCTTATAAGCTCCGTTAGTGAAAGAAAATAAAACCACCACATAAGGTACTGTAATGAAATCATTCTTTATTTATTTTTGTGTTGAACCTACTGTATTCCAAGTTCTCTATGGTTCATACCCTTACATACTAGCCATAGATGCATCAAAATAAGCAAACAACACACGAAAGGCAGAATCTGTCAAAAACAGAACAGTCTGTAGCAATCTGTAACTAACGCAAACTTATGTAACCTCAAAAATCCTAGAAAAATAGTACGTCCTAAACAATTTGTTTATTGATCAGAATCAAAAAGAATCAATGCAAAAGAACGTTCCTGTGATTTATTGAATTGTTTTTCGTGGGCGCAAAGTTTCTGTTTTTCAGCAGAATCAAACAACTCATATCATAGATTATCCTATAGGTTCTACTTGGCACAAACACTAATTAAAAGAAGAAAACACATCTAAACAGAAAGTAGAAACAAAATTTATTAATAAACAGGAACAAAAACAAAGAACATAAAGAAAATTGGGTTGCCTCCCAACTAGCGCTATCGTTTAACGCCCCTAGCTAGGTATAAAAGCGAAGATATATCTAAGTAGTGCCATCTTTGGCACTTGGTTCATAGGTAGCTCGCATGATAGATTCATAAGGTAATTTGACTTTCTTTCTTAGAAAGTGCTCCATGCCTTTCTTTAATGGAAATTGGAACCTTATATTCCCTTCATTCATATCAATAATCGCACCAATCGTTCTAAGGAAAGGTCTACCAAGAATAATAGGGCAAGAAAGATTGCAATCTATATCAAGACCGATAAAATCAACGGGCACCAGATTTCTATTTGCAACAATAAGGACATCATTGATCCTTCCTATTGGCTTTTTAATGGTGGAATCCACAAGATGCAAATTTAAAGAGCAATCATGGAAACCTAGAATATCACATAAAGTTTTCGGAATCGTGGAAAGACTAGCACCCAAATCACACAAAGCAAAACACTCATAATCTTTAATTTTAATCTTTATAGTAGGTTCCCACTCATTATTAAGTTTTCTAGGTATAGAAACTTCCAAATTAAGTTTTTCATCAAAAGATTGCATCAAGGCAACAACGATATGTTTGGTAAAAGCTTTATTTTGACTATAAGCATGTGGAGAATTAACAACGGATTGCACCAAAGGAAATACAACTTTCTAAAGAACAATTATCATAATCAAATTCCTTGAAATCCGAGATAGTGGGTTCAATGCTATTTAAAGTCATGACCTCTCCAATCCCACTTTTACCAAATTTAGCATCAAGATCTAAAAACTCCGAATTCTTGGGACGCCTTCTAAATAAAGTTGACTCATCTCCAGTCCCATTATTTTCAAGATTCATATTGCGAAACAAAGATCTAATAGGGGACACATCAATAAATTTAAGATCTTCATCATTATTTTCATGGAAACTAGAAGAACACGCTTTTATAAAGCTATCTTTCTTAGCACGCAATCTAGCGGTTCTTTCCTTGCACTCGTCAATGGAAATTCTCATTACTTTGAGAGACTAATTTATATCATGCTTAGGAGGAGAAGATCTAAGTTTAAGAGAATCAACATCAAGCGAAAGTCTATCAACGTTCCTAGCCAAATCATCAACTTTGAGCAATTTTTCTTCAAGCAAGGCATTAAAATTCTTTTGAGAAATCATAAATTCTTTCACACTATTTTCAAAATCAGAGGGCATCTTATTAAAATTACCATAAGAATTATTGTAGGAATTTCCATAATTATTAGAGGAATTACTAGGGAACGGTCTAGAATTAAAGTTTCCTCTATAAGCATTGTTTCCAAAACTATTCCTACCAACAAAATTCACATCCATAGATTCATTATTATTCTCAATCAAGGTAGATAAAGGCATATCATTGGGATCAATAGAAGAACTCTTAGTAGCAAACAATCTCATAAGCTCATCCATCTTTCCACTCAAAACATTAATTTCTTCTATAGCATGCACTGTTTTACTAGTAGATTGTTAGGTGTGCCATTGAGAATAATTAGCCATAATATTATCAAGAAGTTTTGTAGCATCTCCTGAAGTGATTTCCATAAATGTGCCTCCGGCGGCCGAATCTAAGAGATTTCTTGAAGCGAAGTTCAAACCAGCATAAATTTTTTGTATGATCATCCACAAATTCAAACCATGAGTAGGGCAAATGCGAATCATCAATTTCATTCTTTCCCAAGATTGGGCAACATGCTCATGATCAAGTTGTTTAAAATTCATAATATCGTTCCTAAGAGTGATGATCTTAGCGGGAGGAAAATACTTAGAGATAAAATCATCTTTGCACTTGTTCCAAGAATCAATACTATTTTTAGGCAAAGACGAAAACCAAACTTTAGCACGATCTCTAAGTGGAAACGGAAATAGTTTCAATTTAACAATATCATTATCCGTATCTTTGTTTTTTTGCATATCACACAAATCAACAAAGTTGTTTAGATGAGTAGCGACATCTTCACTAGGAAGGCCGGCGAATTGATCTTTTATAACAAGATTCAGCAAAGCGGTATTGATTTCACAAGACTCAACATCATTAAGAGGAGCAATCAGAATACTAAGGAAATCATTATTATTAGTATTCAAGAAATCACACAATTTGGTATTATCTTGCGCCATGGCAACAAGTAATCCAACACACAAGCAAACAGAAAACGGCAAGCAAAAGAGAGAGGAGATTGGGAAAGAGAGGGCGAATAAAACAGCAAGGGTGAAGTGGGGTAGAGGAAAACGAGAGGCAAATGGCAAATAATGTAAATGCGAGGGAGATGAGTTTGTGATGGGTACTTGGTATGTCTTGACTTGAGCGAAGACCTCCCCGGCAACGGCGCCAGAAATCCTTCTTTCTACGTCTTGAGCTTGCATTGGTTTTCCTTGAAGAGGAAAGGGTGATGCAGCAATAGTAGCGTAAGTATTTCCCTTAGTTTTTGAGAACCAAGGTATCAATCCAGTAGGAGGCTCCTCAACAAGTCCCACAAACCTACACAAACAAACAAAGAACTCGCAACCAACGCAATAAAGGGGTTGTCTATCCCTTCACGGCCACTTGCGAAAGTGAGATCTGATAGAGATAATATGATAAGATAAATATATTTTTGGTATTTTATAATATAGATGCAGAAAATAAAGATGCAAATAAAAGTAGATTGGAAGCAAATATGATAAGAGATAGACCCGGGGGCCATAGGTTTCACTAGAGGCTTCTCTCAAGAGCATACGTATTACGGTGGGTCAACAAATTACTATCAAGCAATTGATAGAAAAGCGAATAATTATGACGTTATCTAGGCATGATCATGTATATAGGCATCACGTCCGCAACAAGTAGTCCGACTCCTGCCTGCATCTACTACTATTACTCCACACATCGACCGCTATCCAGCATGCATATAGAGTATTAAGTTCATGAAGAACAGAGTAACGCATTAAGCAAGATGACATGATGTAGAGGGATAAACTCAAGCAATATGATATAAATCCCATCTTTTTATCATCGATGGCAACAATACAATACGTGTCTTGCAACCCTTTCTGTCACTGGGTAAGAACACCGCAAGTTTGAACCCAAAGCTAAGCACTTCTCCCATGGCAAGAAAGATCAATCTA
Organism: Triticum aestivum; assembly: GCF_018294505.1. Lineage (NCBI taxonomy): Eukaryota > Viridiplantae > Streptophyta > Magnoliopsida > Poales > Poaceae > Triticum > Triticum aestivum. Next base: position 115,414,054 of record NC_057795.1, on the reverse strand, counting down.
GTAGGACAAACCAAACCGATAATTTGAAGAGCCTTGCAAAGATAACTCAATCATATAAAAGAATTCAGAGAAGATTCAATTATTATCCATAGATAAACTTGATCATAAACCCACAATTCATCGGATCTCGACAAACACACCGCAAAAAGAGATTACATTGAATAGATCTCCACAAGAGAGGGGGAGAACATTGTATTGAGATCCAAAAAGAGAGAAGAAGCCAACTAGCTAATAACTATGGACCCGAAGGTCTGTGGTAAACTACTCACAACTCATCAGAAGGGCTACGGTGTTGATGTAGAAGCCCTCCGTGGTGGAATCCCCCTCCGGCAGAACGCCGGTGACGGCTCCAAGATGGGATCTCGCGGATACAGAAGGTTACGGTGGTGAAAATTGTGTTTTAGTTGCTCCCTGGATGTTTTCGGGGTATATAGGCTTATATAGGAAGAAGAAGTATGTCGGTGGCCGCCCGAGGGGCCCACAAGACAGGGGGCGCGCCCTATAGGGGGGGGGCGCCCTAACCTCTCGTGGCCGCCTCGACTGCTTCTTGACTTGCACTCCAAGTCCTCTGGATCACGTTCGTTCCAAAAATCACGCTTCCGGAGGTTTTATTCTGTTTGGACTCCATTTGATATTCCTTTCCTTCGAAATACTGAAATAGACAAAAAAACAGCAATACGGGCTGGGCCTCCGGTTAGTAGGTTAGTCCCAAAAATGATAATAATGTGTAAATTAAAGCCCATAGACATCCAAAACAGGTAATATAATAGCATGTAACAATCAAAAATTATAGATACGTTGGAGACGTATCAGTCACCCACTTCGTGGCGATAGTCGAGGAACCAGCCACCGACGACTCCCCCCCATATTGAGGACCAAGTATGTTCGGGTCCCCGAATCCCCTAAGCCGGATACTTCCCCTTCAAAAGGGACTTGACTCCTGCCGGACTCTAGTTCAGCGACAGGGTTGCAAGAGCTTTCCCACTTAGCCAGACCCGGACTGGTTACTGCGGAAGCCATACCGGCTCCAAACACGAACATGGGACAGGATCTAAAATTCAATCCACCCACCCATCACAATCTATACTCTCCAAGCAACTCAGGTACGGTCCTCCAGATATATACGACTTGATGTATGCGCGGCAGCAGCCCTAGGAAATGGTCCACTACTTTTGGGCCAGATTCCTGCCTGTTAAAAATAAGATCAAGGACTGTTTGGATGATGACGTAGTTTTGGTCTTCCACTGTAACTACACAGATGAAGGGATATCGTATGCCCTCGACCACCGCCACATACAGAGCTTCATGGAGTTATCGCATGTAGTACGTAAGTACTGTGTGATGGAAATCATATGGAGGTGTTGGAGATATGCCCTAGAGGCAATCATGTATGATGATATTTCTTATGTGTTTATGAATAAATATAGTCCTTGGACATTATCAATCATGTGTATCGGCAAGTACGTGACTTGTTTGTGGGACTATGCATTGTATTATGACTGTCCGAAAAGGTCCCTAGTCGAAAGGGCTGTGTGGACGCGCAGCCGACTAGACTAACATGTGACACGGTCGATGGCTCGGTCTCACTAGCCATGGAGCATTGGATGCTAACCGGATAATATGGACTTGGAAAGGTCTAGACGTAGTCGGATCCGAGTCGAGATAAGGTCCGAGTCGGATAGACCCAACTATGAGATGCATCAATATGTCATCTATGAGTCTCTAGTACAACTTACGTTCTATGTCCTAAGACCTGAGCTGACGCATGTACTCAGGATGGTGACAGACTTGCTTTGGGCCGACCAAACACTACTCCGTGACTAGGTAGTTACAAAGGTAGGCTTCGGGTTTGTCCAGTCCCATGCTGTGAGACATGGTCGAGCAAGATGGGATTTGCCCCTCTGATTAGGAGAGATATACTCTGAGCCCCTCGTGTGATCTGACCAGGATAAGCATGGCCATGCGACAAGGATTATGAGATAATCCGGATAGTGGTCGGTATCACTAGAACAAGAGAGAGGTCGGGCTAGCACAAGGATGACAGTCTCGCCTTGAGCCCGGCAACATATATCGTGAGGCAAAGGGAACAGAAGGGTGACACATTGTACAGGTTCGCCCAAACAGCTTCATGGTCTGCTTGGTGTTCGGCATGCCTTGCTAGAGGCTGCTACCAACCGTGCAGTTCGGAGGTGATCCGAACTGTGACAAAGCCGACTTGAACCTAAGGGGTCGCGCGCTTAAGGGAACCAACCTACAAGGTCGGATCCGAGGACACTGGTCGGATGTGATCCGAGCTGTATTCAGATTGTGGCCGAGTAGACTTGTTGGCTTTAGGGTCCGTGCGAGGCCTAAGTGTTGAGCCTGCGACGGATGCCTATATAAGGTGGAGGTGCGGCACACCCATGCGGTTGATCTCTTTGGCGCCGTCGTTAGGGCTTTGCATGTGTTGCAACTAGCCACCTCCACTCGCCACTGTTGTGAGATCAGACCTAGCAGTCCGCCGCACGATGTTCCTCCTACACGCGCGAATACCGTTAGAGGCGGTGCACTTGCGCCGCTCCGATGAACCTGTTCACGGGATCCAATTGGCTACGTGGGAGACTGGCAAGGAGGAGACGATTACCGGAAACGCGAGGTGACTCCGAGAACGCGTTGCCTCAACTCTACTTCCGCCGCACGGCACTACACGTCTAGTGGTAACAATCTGTGATCCATCTCCGTAGCATGTTCTTGGTTGTTCTGTGTGTAGGAAATTTTAATTTGTAGTCGATGCACCCTACGTAGATCCCAACAATGGTATCAGAGCCTCTACTATAGGATTTGGTTTCAGATCGTATGCATATTAGATATGTGGAGGCGGCAGATGAGATCTGTTGTCGTTGATAAGATCGGCTGTGTGCACGGTTGATGAGATCAACTGCACATGGGGATTGATGTGGCTATGTTTTCTGATGATCGGAATCGATGAGGTCGTGACACAACCTACCCCTACCGCTTGCCATCAGGGTTAACAGTGAAACGAAAATCTGAATCGGATTCGCGATGATCGATAAGATCTGTCATATCAGAAAATTCAGCGTGAACGGAGTTCAGACGCGATCTATGATTTCAACGTGAGCGGGACCGCCGTGTGCGTAGTGCCGTGTATTTCGTACCCGACACACAAACCGGTAGAATGTGATTCTGTGCATAACTTTGTTTTGCAGGTTTGATGTAAATAGTATGGCTGATGTGTATGTGATGCATGTGTGTAAATTATACATGGCCTGTGTGTCATGTTTGTCAGCCGGCAGGAGCCAAAGTGTTGTCATTATATTGTATAACGACCCGCTTGTCGACTTGTAACTCTATGTAAATTCATTACTAGTTGTAATAGTTGGATAATAGAGATCAGGTTGGTGGCTTGGCGTCCCGGCGTGACAAACAAGATGGAGTTCCTAGATGGTTATCAGAGTGGGAGCCGACCTGGAAGAACATCCATGAAGGATCCATACTATTTCACAATATGTGTTTATTTGTGATTGATATGCTTCTTTGTTTCTATGCATGTTAGAATGGTAGACTGATCCCTCATGAATATCAAGTGAATTGCCATGCCCGATATTGCACCTTCGCACGTCAAGTACGTCTAGTAGTGGGCTCATAAAATTGGGGTGCTGCTGGGTGTCCTTGAAATGAAGGGTTCGTGTCGGACACAGACATGCACTGTATCAGGTTAACTTGACAAGGCTATCAAAATGGTTTTGGGCCTTGTGGCAAAGAAGGTTGGGAGCCAGGGTATAAGATACCTTCCCGACCGACAGGAGTCGTATAGAGATGCGATTAGCAAGGAGTTGCTTACCGGATAGGTATGTTGGCTAGTAGTGATGCTAAAGCTCACTAGTCGCATGCGCTAGTCGGATCCTGAATCACTAAGAGTCTGCGGAGGGATGCTGACTTCAGTGGGAGTATTTCTGTTTAGGGTAGAATTACTCTACATAAACACATTGCTTAGTGATTGCATATTTTCTGCTGTAGATCAATGGCACCACCTGCTCAACCCAACTTTGCATTGAAATCAATTCTAGAAAAGGATAAAGTGAATGGAACAAACTTTACCACCTGGTATAGAAATCTGAGAATTGTTTTCAAGCACGATAAAAAGGAACATGTTCTAGAGGATCTACTTCCAGAGGAAAAGTCGATAATGCTAATGCCACAACTAAGAATGCCTACCAGAAACTCGTTGATGAATCAACGGAGATCAGCTGTCTGATGCTGGCTTGTATGGAGCCCGATTTCCAATAGCATTTCGAAAATGTTGAGGCTTACAATATGATCGAGAGTCTCAAGAGCATGTTTCAGACACAGGCTAGGATCGAAAGGTTCAACGTCTAGCGATCCTTAATGGATTGCAAGCTAAAGGAAAGTGATCCACTGAGCCCACATGTGATCAAAATGATCGGATATGTGCAAGATTTTGATCGGTTGGGCTTCCCGCTCTTGGATGAGCTTGCTACAGAGGTAGTTATGGGTTCTCTTCCGCCCAGCTATGGGACATTCATCTCGAACTATCATATGCATGGCATGGATAAGAAGCTCACTGAATTGCATGGGATTGTCAAAGTGGCAGAGCAGGATATTAAGAAAGGCACACATCAAGTGTTGATGGTGCAGAAATCTGCTAAGTTCAAGAAGAGTTGGTCCAAGAAAAAGGCTAAGGCAAAGGGCACGGAGATGGTAACCTCCGCCGCTGTGCCGAATTCTGGAACGAACTCGAAGACCATTTACTATCACTGCAAGGAGACCGGTCATTGGAAGAGGAACTGTAGCAAGTGGCTTGTAGAGCATGGCAAGAAGGCCGGAAATGCTTCTTCAGGCAAAGGTACACTTGTTGCATATGTTATAGACATTTACCTTGCTGACATACCTAGTAGCTCTTGGGTATTTGATACCGGATCGGCTAATCATATTTGCAACTCGATGCAGGGGTTGGTAAGAACTAGGCGTGTGGCACAAGGGGAGATTGACATCAGGGTCGGCAACAAAGTAAGAGTTGCTGCGTTGGAGGTCGGCACGATGCAGCTCAAACTTCCTTCCAGATTCATTATGGAATTGAATAATTGTTATTACATTCCTGCACTTAGTCGGAATATTATTTCTGCCTCATGTTTGATGAGTCAAGGTTATGAATTCAATTTAAAGGACAATGATTGTTCGATATTTTTTGAATGGTATGTTCCATGGCTATGCACCCATTGTTTATGGGCTATTTAATTATATTGAATCTAGAACAGGAACCGGTCTATAACATGAATGTCAAGAGGCATAAGCCTAATGAGATAAATTCGACATACTTCTGGCATTGCCGGCTTGGACACATTAGTCTAAAACGCATGAAGAAGCTCCATGAAGATGGGCTCCTGACTTCGTCCGACTTCGGGTCATTAGAGACATGTGAATCATGCTTGCTCGGCAAGATGACTAAGTCTCCTTTCACAAAGAGTTGCGAGAGGGCGTCCGAGCTATTGGAACTTATACGTAGTGATGTGTGTGATCCAATGAGCACAACTGCCAGAGGTGGCTATCAGTACTTCGTGACTTTTACCGACGACTTGAGTAGATATGGATACATCTATTTGATGAGGCACAAGTCAGAAAGTTTTGAGAAGGTCAAAGAGTTTCAGAACGAGGTTGAGAATTAGCTCGGCAAGACAATAAAGCTTCTACGATCAGATCGTGGAGGTGAGTACATGAGCCAGGAGTTTGATGATCATCTGAAAAGCCGAGGTATAGTACCTCAGCTCACACCTTCGGGTACGCCACAGAGAAACGACATGTCGGAACAAAGGAATAGGACCTTGTTGGACATGGTACGGTCAATGATGAGCAAATCGGATTTACCCTTGTCATTCTGGGGATACGCTCTAGAAACTGCAGCTTTCACACTTAACAGGGTACCATCAAAATCCGTAGACAATACACCACATGAGATGTGGACCGAGAAGAGTCCCAGTTTATCTTTTCTAAAGATTTGGGGTTGTGAAGCATTTTTCAAGCGACTTATGTCAAACAAGCTTACAACTAAATCGAATAAATGCATATTCGTGGGATATCCAAGGGAAACCTTGGGATACAACTTCTACAACCGAGAAGAGAACAACGTGTTTGTTGCTCGGAACATGGTTTTCCTTGAGAAAGAGTTTCTCAGTCGGGAGGCCAGTGGGAGGAAGGTCCGACTCGAAGAAATCCGAGGACCACTCGGGGGCGGCTCAGCTGGTGATGAGATCATACCAGAGTCAGTCAGGGAACCCGTAGTGGAAGCGGCACCGGAACCACGGAGGTCAAAAAGATTGCGCAGAATGCGTGATGTATTGTTGCTAGAAAGCGACGAGCCGGCCACGTATGCGGAAGCGATTGTGAGCCCAGATTCCGAGGCATGGCTGGAGGCCATGAGATCCGAGTTAAAGTCCATGTATGATAATCAAGTCTGGGACTTGGTTGATCCGCCGCCTGGCGTAACGGCCATTGGTTGCAAATCGGTCTTTAAGAAGAAAACTGATGTGGATGGAAATGTTCAGATCCACAAAGTTCAGCTTGTTGCTAAGGGTTATGGACAAGTTCAAGGAATTGACTATGACGAGACTTACTCACCGATAGCGATGATCAAGTCGGTGAGGATCGTACTAGCTATAGCTGCGTATTTTGATTACGAGATATGGCAGATGGATGTCAAAACGACTTTCCTTCACGGAAATTTAACCAAGGATGTGTATATGCTACAACTCGAGGGTTTTGTCGATCCGACTAGCGCTAGTAAGGTATGCAAGCTCAAGAGATCCATTTAGGGGTTGAGGCAAGCATCCCGGAGTTGGAACATTTGTTTTGATGAGGTCGTCACTGGTGTCGGTTTCATCAAAACCGAAGAGGACGCTTGTTTATACAAGAAGTTAAGTGGGAGCTCGATAGTGTTTTTGATCTTGTATGTGGATGACATACTACTAATCAGAAATGATGTTTCGATGCTGAACTTGGTCAAGGAGTCATTGAATGGCAAGTCTTCGATGAAGGACCTTGGTGAGGCAGTCTATATTTTAGGCATTAAGATCTATAGAGATAGATCGAGGAGGCTACTCGGCTTAAGCCAGAGCATGTACATAGATAAAGTGTTGAAGCGGTTCAACATGAGTGAGGTGAAGAAAGGGTTTCTTGCCACTCTCACATGGTATAAGGCTAAGCGAGACTCAGAGTCCTAGGACATCTGATGAGCGAAGCAGGATGCGTAGGATTCCGTATGTCTCGGCAATCGGATCCATCATGTATGCCATGATATGTACAAGGCCTGATGTTGCTTTTGAAATAAGCCTAACAAGTAGATACCAGGCCAACCCAGGTGAGAGTCACCGGGCAGCGGTAAAAACTATTTTGAAGTATCTGAAAAGGACTAAAGAGATATTCCTAGTTTATGGAGGTGAGGAAGAGCTCGTCGTAAAGGGTTACACCGATGCTAGTTTCCAAACTGATAGAGATGATTGTCGATCATAGTCCGGATTCGTGTATGTCATGAATGGAGGAGCAGTGAGCTGGATGAGTTCCAAGCAAGATACAGTGGCCGATTCTACCATAGAATCCGAATACATTGCGGCATGCGAAGCTACAAAGGAAGGTGTTTGGATCCGGCATTTTATGGATGATCTTGGTATTTTCCTAGCCTCGGTAAAACCATTGGACCTTTATTCTGATAATTCTGGTGCCATCGCACAAGCTAAGGAGCCGAGGAATCACCACAAGTTCAGACACATAGATCGGAAATATCACCTGATATGAAAGATCGTAAAGAATGGTGATGTAGACTTATGCAAAATTCACACGGATGCAAATGTTGCAAATCCATTGACTAAGCCGCTTCCACAACCCAAGCATGAGGGGCACATTAGAGCTATGGGCATTCGATATCTATTAGATTGACTCTAGTGCAAGTGGGAGACTGTTGAAGATATGCCCTAGAGGCAATCATGTATGATGATATTTCCTATGTGTTTATGAATAAATATAGTCCTTGGACATTATCAATCATGTGAATTAGCAAGCACGTGACTTGTTTGTGGGACTATGCATTGTATGATGACTGTCCTAAAAGGTCCCTAGTCGAAAGGGCTGTGTGGACGCGCAGCCGACTAGACTAGCATGTGACACGGTCGATGGCTCGGTCTCACTAGCCATGGAGCATTGGATGCTAACCGGATAATATGGACTTGGAAAGGTCTAGTCGGATTCGACGTAGTCGGATCCTGTGATGCCCCCGATTCAATCATACACTAATCATACATGCAAATGTGTACGATCGAGATCAGGGACTCACGGGAAGATATCACAACACAACTCTAGACACAAATTAAAATAATACAAGCTTTATATTACAAGCCAGGGGCCTCGAGGGCTCGAATACATAAGCTCGAATACACAAGAGTCAGCGGAAGCAATCTGAGTACATACATAAGTTAAACAAGGATGCCTGAAGAACGCTAGCACAAAAGCAACACGATCGAAGAGGCAAGGCCTCATGCCTGGGACCTCCTAACTACTCCTGGTCGTCGGCAGTCTCCACGTAGTAGCATCCATCGGCGGTGGCATCTGGCTCCAGGGATCCACCATCTGGTTGCATCAATCGAAAAGAAGAAAGAAGGGGAAAAGGGGTAGCAATGCAACCATGCGTACTCATCCAAAGTACTCGCAAGCATCAGATCTATACTAAGTATGCACTGATATCAAAAGGAAGGTTTGTATCTGTGGACTGAACTGAAGAATGCCAGAATAGAAGCGGAAGGCCTAGCCTATCAAAGACTAGCATCTTCAAGCAGCTCCAAGCATCTTGCAGCATTTAGAAGAGTAAAGAATAGCAATTTATAATTAACAAGCATGTTGTAACATTAATGCCCAGAGATCCTTCCTCGACTCCCTGCGAGAAAGCAATCCCGGAGCCATATATCCAAGTATCCATTCGTAGTTGTATAAGATCAGGATATAAGTCTGAATGTCCGTTACCGTGGACACGACTATTAATAGATAATCTTCCCTGCAGGGGTGCACCATGTTTTCCAACACACTCGATCCCTCTGGCCGGACACACTTTTCTGGGTTAATGCCCGGCCTCGGAAGATCAACACGTCGTAGCCCTACCCAGGCTCAACAGAGAGGTCCCCGCCGGTCTACATCCTAAGCACTCCGGGGTCTGGGCCCATCGCCCGTTGCACTCCAGGTCGTTGTGGGCAAGGGGATACCAGCACCACCCGTGAAGTGGATGGCATGATCCGGCCCAGCCACAATGCTGAACTGGACGTCTGACAAAGCTTCGGCTGATACCACGATGTCGAGGCCCATAACTATTCTTGCATGGTGGTTAGTGCGTAAAGGCCAGAGGCCAACTCAGAACAAATACCCAAACCATAGTGTATTATTAGCTTGCGGAGACGAGCAGAGACTCACGATCGAAAGTGACCCTGTAGCCCCATCTCGTGGACTTACGACAAGGGCCTAGAATGCCCGGACGTGCCACATAATTATCTTGCGGGTGCTCTCTGGGCCCGCCCGACTTTCACCAAGGTCTCAAGTAAAGTCATTGTAACCGTGTGTCCAAACATCAAGGGGAAAACCCGAGGAATCACCCTCGAAGGATTCCACTCGATATAATCATCAAGGTGAACATAAGAGGAACCACCCTCGAGGTTCACACTTGAGGTGTTGCACAACAGAGCCGTATCGAGAATGGTGAAGGAGGAAGCACCCTCGTTGACCACGACTGAATAGCTACACTACAGAGATCTCATCAGGAGTGATGTATGAGGTTCCACCCTCGACACTCGATGGTAACTCTGTAGAGTCGAGCAACAAAAAGGGGTGTGATGTGATGTGAGGTGTCGGGCTCTGATCCTTGATCATGTTTATCGAGGCGTCGATGATGAAGCAGGAGCAACAAAGACAAGTGGGGGCCGCTGATGGATCACTAGCCAACCTATAGTAATCAGTTTAGGATAAGCAGGTAGGTAACAATAGCAGGTACAAAAGCAGGCTATGCATCAGAATAGGAGCAAACAATAACAGTAGCAAAATCTAATGCAAGCATGAGAGTATAGAATGGGCGATATCGGGATGATCAAAGGGGGGGGCTTGCCTGGAAGCCCTACTGGAAAGGAAGAAGTATCGTTGTCGACCTAGTCGATCACAGGGGCAACATCAGTCTCGGGGTCTACCGAAGAGAAGAGGAGGAAGAAACAATAAATATAAAGCAAACATAGCATCATAAAGCATAACATGGTAATACGCGATGTTAGGGGTGAACTAACACAGTGCTAGACATTGCAGACGGAGAGGGAAAACATTTAGAGGGGTTTTCCCGGTGTTAGGCATTTTTCGGACAGAAGAAAGAGGGGGAATGGTTCCATATTCAGCATGCTAGGGGCATGTGACAGGTGAAAGGACAGCGTATTCAGATTCGTTGGATTTTTCTGAGCAACTTTCATGTAGATAATATTTTCATCCGAGGTACGGATTATTTTCTATGATTTATCGAAGTTTAAAGCATTTACTGAAATTAGTGAAATTCATTTAATTAGAAAGCAAACTGAAAATACTTTTATACTTAGCAGCAGCTAGCCTTGGAGTATGACAGGTGGGCCAGGAGGGTGATGAGTCAGTAGTCAACTAGTCCAGTTTGACTAGTCAACAATGTCAGCGGGCCACATGTCATTGGCAGAGAATAAACCTAGTCAGCATTGACTGGTCAATTGGGTCCAGTGGAACCCAGTTGTCATTGACTGAGAGTTCTAACAATTTTTTTGTTAATCTAATTAGCTAGGTAGGGCCTAATGTTAGTGGCATATTAGGCTAATTAAATTCCTAATCTAATCCTAACCTAATGACCAAACCACAGTAATCATACACATGCACACACACATCGACGCTCGGCCATGGCCAGCAACAGGAGCAGCCGACGGGGAGACGAGGCCACACGTGGGACGGGGCCCGACCTGGGTGCGGTGGGAGCGGCGGCGGACGCGGCCAGGCGGCGGCAGTTCAGGCGGAGCTAGCGGCGCAGGCAGCAGCGAGGCAGCGAAGGCGGGGTGAGCCCGGCAACAGAGCTATAGACATCGGAGGCGACGAGCGGGGGCACATGGGCGAGATACGGGCCGGGCACGCGCGTGCGTGTGCGGCGAGGTGCAAGGGCGCAGCTAGGGCAGGGAGGCGCAGCAGCGGACGCGGCGTCTGCACGGCGACGAGGCGGTGAGCGCGGCCTCCGGTGGCTCCGGGCGCGGCGATGACGGCGGCCTAAGGCGCCGGATCTAAAGGGGAAAGGAGGAAAGGGGGAAAGGGGGGAGGACGAAGTTGCTGCTCACATCGGTGACAAGGAGCGACCCGGGGCAGCCGGAGGAGGTCGAGGGGGCGGTGAGGCTTGGTCGACGACAGATTGAGGTCGCGGTCGAGGCAGATTCCAGCGAGGGAAAACAGGTGCGGGCGCCATTGCTGCAGCTCCTCTGCCCCGATCCGGTGGTGTAGTCGACGAAGACGACGACTACACTTCTCTTGGCGTCTTCCTGGTCGGCAAGGAAGCCTTTGTCCACGACGGTGACGAGGCAGTGGTGGCGATGGCGTTCAGGATCGAGCAAATCGGGCGGAGCGGCTCGAGGAGGAAGAAAATGAGGGGGCTAGGGTTCCGGGGGTGTCGAGGGTGACCTAATACGCGTCAGGGATGCGGCGGATGGCCGCCGCGTGGCCATCCGCAGCGCGGATGCACGTGCTACCTCCAACACACCTTCGGTGAACAAGGGGAAGGAGACGACGGTGGAGGTGGGCTAGGCCAGCACTGTTGGCAGTAGGCCTAAGTTCACATTGGAGTAGGGCTTTTCCCTTTTATTTTCAAATATTAGCTTCTGTTTTAATTAGTTTCAACTATCAAATGAATTTTGTTGAGCATGTACATTTGCACATAATTGCAATGCAATACATGTGGGTTGCCCAAACAGTTTCAATTTATTTTGGGATTATTTAACTAATTTTAGAAATTGAAAAGGTCAACTACTTGACAGTTGGTCCAGTGTTATAAAGTCCAGGGGCATTATAAACAACTCCAAAATTGTTTGCTAATGCAAGACAATCATGTAGTGAATATTTTGAACCTAATGAACATTTTTAATTACTGATTGATAATAATAATAAAAATTTATTTCACTTGGCATTAGGATTTGGACTTTAGTTTGGTTTGAAAGAAAGTGAGGATTAGCAAAAATAATTATGATGACATGGCATCATTAGTGTGGAGTTAATGTAGTATGACGCTCGTGGTGTTACAAATCTCCTCCACTAGAAGAAATCTCGTCCCGAGATTTAAGGGGTGGAGTAAGGGGGAAAGACTCGTAAAGGATGGATCTCAACACAAGATAGGTACCTGGGGGCTACCTCAGTGAACGTGGCATAGAGGCATCTCTCGAGTTAAAATTCAAGAAAGTCATCAAGAGCAAGGTAAGAAGGTGCAATAAAAAGCTTCAAGCGGGTAAGCAACCGTTCGTTGTGTGATACAGGGGGTGAAAGGGGTTCGTAGCAATGGGAATAAGTATTGCGCCTGATACTAGAATAGATTACTCAATAGGTGGCTAGTGATTTACATACTAAGCCAAGCGCGAGGAGAAATTTAGAAAACAGGGATGTACAGGAGAGTCAGGTTTCGATGTTGTGGAACTATGGGTTATGGGCCCACCATGTGGGTTAAAGGTAGAAAGGGCACTGACATCTTGCACGATCATGTAAGCAACGCATGTCAGAGTATAGCCTGTCAGTTATGTCGGCAACAACATCGGTACCAAGGGCGAGGGACGAAGAGAACCATTTCCTGCTCGTTGAACAAGGTGGACTAATAGGCAAAGTTCTCGTCCATCGGTGGTTACCGGAATGTTTTCAACATTAGTAACAGGGTCTTACTGATAGTGTTGTACACTGAGGTGTTTACATAAGCAGGGAAATATTACTGCTACTGTCATATCAATCACAAGAAAGGTTAAACAAAACAATGGAAAGGAAAAATGTGATTAATATGTTAATCAGACCAATGGAAAGGAAAATGTGTTTAAACACAAATATCAGGAGTATATCCTTCCAAGGACATGCAGATGGTGATATTCGTGACATGATAGTAGGTGGATTACCATTTAGGTAAAGGGGAGAGAAAATTCATGACGTTACCCATACAACATTGTTTGGATAAGTGGACAAGAAACATCTAACATTGCGCTTCCAATGTTCTTGTTGATGAACGGAGTACCACAGTCGTGCTTCGGGATAGCATTGACATGGTCATCAGGTATAGGTCAGTCTTTGGATACACAAGGACCCATCGGAAACAACTTACAAAATAAGTCGTACAATTTTAGCAAGGAAAAGATGAGGATGGGGCTCACGGGCTCAACAAAAATTCATCGAGGGGGGAAAGGATGGTATTTCTCATCATGAATTCAGTTGATATCCTGGAAAAGTTTGGAATGATGATGATCACTACACATTTATCGAGAGGTTTTATGAAGATGTAATCGATCAACGATGACATCAAGCAAAAGAAATGATGAAGCGTAAGGTTATTGGAGCCACGAGTACAACACAAACTCGAAATCAAGCTTGCTGTTCAAGGAGAAATGATATGACGAAGAAGATCGATGTAAGCTCAGCTCATCATCCAAAATTGTGCTCTAGGAAAAGGACCAGGTAGCACAGTTAAAATTTAGCACGATAATGATATAGCCGATCAGACTAGGAATGACTTGAAGGATTATTAAACTCGTAAGCAACAAAAATTACTTAGAGTTATTAAATCGGAGTCCGGACTCGGTTCGGTTATCGGTGTCCTGGAGTGTCTAACAACTCAGAACCCGTGGAAAATTGCAATCGATGAGAAAAATAGTTGATGAAGAACTCATAAGAAGTTATGTAGTTCCGTGATACTCTCGAGATACCAAAGGGTAATACTCGAAGGTAGAGCAGAATCGAGGTTGGACATGCATATTGATCTGCAGAAAACAAGCGCTTTAACTTGTCCGAGAAATGGGATCAAAGAAAAACAATCATGGTCGGAACCATGGTTGCAAAGGACCAAGCATAGATACAAGATGAACTTATCACAAGGGGATTATTATTATAACAAGAAGTTTCCATGATAAGTTCCACATCGGGCCCATGGGCATGAACACAAAGGCTCAAGGTCGACTCCCACTTCCCTAATGCAGAACCTTCCATTCACTTCTCGCATTTGAAGAAGTTGTAGTGTTGAAATTTTACCTGACGATAAGTCAGTAGAGTATAACCCGCATAACTTTCGAGTTCACACAGATTTAGGGAAGACACGGGTCCAACCCATCAGGGCATATTAGGAACATATACCACAAACTTCAGGAGTAAATATCTCAAGCTCGGGAGTAGAGCATGGTTGAGGAAGCAAAGGATACCATTTACCAAAGGCATTATGTATCTGAGGGGAGGCTCACAAGGTTACTGAATATGAAGGACGCTATTGGATAAAACCCAGCAAAGGATCTGGTGGTCCACGAGGGGTCTGATATGAGTATCGGTACTCAACGAGAAGAAGAAAGAATGCAAGGAGATCAGATTATAGAAACAACTGACTAATTCAAAGCTCAAATGCAACGGAATTATGATTTCCAAAATGGGGGATCAAAAGAAGAGGCTCTGATCATAGACAATTAAATAGATTAGACAGAGGTCGACAATCAATTAAGGTTTGATTTGTTGAACACCAGCTCATGTCCGGGGAGACGTCTGAGCCGGAAAGATAATCTATAAGGATCAACTGATGATTGTGACACAGACATATCAAATTGAAAGACTCAAGATTATAATGACAAAGGACGTCAATGGATACTGCTAGGCATATGGAATTAACCAGAGTGTAGGCAGGTAAGACCTTCTAGAGCAATAGGCGACAGAGGTCATCGAAAGCTCGTATTGTATTACAAAGTATCTTATGAAGCATAAGAATAACTGGGGATGAATGGATACTCGATAAGAATGATTAATTATCCATAGGGGTATTCATGCGGCGAGGAACTGCAAGGCAGTAGGCACAAGGTATTCTCAGAACAATAAGGAGAAATTCAGGGTATATTGTAATAACAAGATCAACGAGGAATGACTGTATGAATGACAATGTAGGTAGTTACACTAAGGATTTATTAGCAGTAGGGATCGCAACGGCGAAGGTTACAAGGGACTCGGTAAAACATCCGAGAGTATCTTCAGAATCTTCTGGTGCACCAAGCAATCATCTGGAGTAAAGGGGCTCTCCGGGAGAAAGTATTTACGAGATCCTAGAGTTAGACTTAACAAAATCATTTAACCTGAATAGAAGAGTGATCAGAGTCCCAGAGTATAGCCGAGGAATAAAAGATCCTAATACCACCCAATGGTGACGTGGGCCCGTAAGCCACACAACCATGTTATTAAAATAGTTTTTCAAAGACTAGACTCAAGTTCGGCCAAGGAGTTGGAAGGGGGATCCTACAGGCAGTCGGCTCTGATACCAACTTGTGACGCCCCCGATTCAATCGTACACTAATCATACACGCAAATGTGTACGATCAAGATCAGGGACTCACGGAAAGATATCACAGCACAACTCTAGACACATATTAAAATAATACAAGCTTTATATTACAAGCCAGGGGCCTCGAGGGCTCGAATACATAAGATCGAATACACAAGAGTCAGCGGAAGCAACAATATCTGAGTACAGACATAAGGTAAACAAGGATGCTTTAAGAAGGCTAGCACAAAAGCAACACGATCGAAGAGGCAAGGCCTCCTGCTTGGGACCTCCTAACTACTCCTGGTCGTCGGTGGTCTCCACGTAGTAGCATCCATCGGCGGTAGCATCTGGCTCCAGGGATCCACCATCTGGTTGCATCAACCGGAAAGAAGAAAGAAGGTGGAAAAGGCGTAGCAACACAACCGTGAGTACTCATCCAAAGTACTCGCAAGCATCAAATCTATACTAAGTATGCACTGGTATCAAAAGGAAGGTTTGTATGTGTGGACTGAACTACAGAATGCTAGAATAGAAGGGGAAGGCCTAGCCTATCAAAGACTAGCATCTTCAAGCAGCTCCAAGCATCTTGCAACATGTAGAAGAGTAAAGAATAGCAGTTTATAATTAACAAGCATGTTGTAACATTAATGCCCAGAGATCCTTCCTCGACTCCCTGCGAGAAAGCAATCCTAGAGCCATATATCCAAGTATCCATTCATAGTTGTATAAGATCAGGATATAAGTCTGAATGTACGTTACCGTGGACACAAATATTAATAGATAATCTTCCCTGCAGGGGTGCACCACGTTTTACAACACGCTCGACCCCTCTAGCCGGACACACTTTTCTGGGTCAATGCCCGGCCTCGGAAGATCAACACGTCGCAGCCCTACCTAGGCTTAGCAGAGAGGTCCCCGCCAGTCTACATCCTAAGCACTCCGGGGTCTGGGCCCATCGCCCGTTGCACTCCAGGTCGTTGTGCGCAAGGGGATACCAGCACCACCCGTGAAGTGGATGGCACGATCCGGCCCGGCCACAATGCTGAAATGGACGTCTGACAAAGCTTCGGCTGATACCACGACGTCAAGGCCAATAACTATTCTCGCGTGGTGGTTAGTGCATAAAGGACAAAGGCCAACTCAGAACAAATACCCAAACCATAGTGTATTATTAGCTTGCAGAGACGAGTAGAGACTCACGATCGAAAGTGACTCTATCGCCCCGTCTCGTGGACTTACGACAAGGGCCTAGAATGCCCGACCGTGCCACCCAATTATCTTGCAGGTGCTCTCCGGGCCCGCCCGACTTTCAACAAGGTCTCAAGTAAAGTCATTGTAACCGTGTGTCCAAACATCAAGGGGAAAACCTGAGGAATCACCCTCGGAGGATTCCACTCGATGTAATCATCAAGGTGAACATAAGAGGAACCACCCTCGAGGTTCACACTTGAGGTGTTGCACAACAGAGCCGTATCGGGAATGGTGAAGGAGGAACCACCCTTGTTGACCACGACCAGATAGCTACACTACAAAGATCTCATCAGAAGTGATGTATGAGGTTCCACCCTCGACACTCGATGGTAACTCTGTAGAGTGGAGCAACAAAAAGGGGCATGATGTGATGTGAGGTGTCGGGCTCTGGTCGTCGATCATGTTGATCGAGGCGTCGATGATGAAGCAAGGGCAACAAAGACAAGTGGGGGTCACTGATGGATTACTAGCCAACCTATACTAACCAGTTTAGGATAAGCAGGTAGGTAACAATAGCACGTACAAAAGCGGGCTATGCATCAGAATAGGAGCAAACAATAATAGTAGAATAATCTAATGCAAGCATGAGAGTATAGAATGGTAGATATCGGGATGATCAAAGGGGGGGGCTTGCCTGGAAGCTCTGCTAAAAAGGAAGAAGTGTCATCGTCGACGTAGTCGATCACAGGGGCAACATCAGTCTCGGGGTCTACCAAAGAGAAGAGGGGTAAGAATCAATAAATATAAAGCAAACATAACATCATAAAGCATAACATGGTAATACGCGGTGTTAGGGGTGAACTAACGCAGTGCTAGACGTTGCAGACGGAGAGGAAAAACATTCAGAGGGGTTTTCCCGATGTTAGTTATTTTCCGGACAGAAGAAAGAGGGGGAATGGTCCGTGTTCAACATGCTAGGGGCATGCGACAGGTAAAAGGACAGCGTATTTGGATTCATTGGATTTTTCTGAGCAACTTTCATGTAGATAACATTTTCATCCGAATTACGAATTATTTTCTTTGATTTATTGAAGTTTAAAGCATTTATTGAAATTAGTGAAATTCATTTAATTAGAAAGCAAACTAAAAATACTTTTCTACTTAGCAGCAGCTAGCCTCGGAGTATGACAGGTGGGCCAGGAGGGTGCTGAGTGAGCAGTCAACTAGTCCAGTTTGACTAGTCAACAAGGTCAGGGGGCCACATGTCATTGGCAGAGAACAAACCCAGTCAGCATTGACTGGTCAACTGGGTCCAGTGGGACCGAGTTGTCATTGACTGAGAGTTCCAACAGATTTTTTTGTTAATCTAATTAGCTAGGTGGGGCCTATTGTCAGTGGCATATTAGGCTAATTAAATTCCCAATCTAATCCTAACCTAATCACCAAACCATAGTAATCATACACACACACACACATGGCCGCTCGACCATGGCCACCAACAGGAGCAGCCGACGGGGAGACGAGGCCACGCGCGGGACGGGGCCCGACCTGGGCGCGGTGGGAGCGGCGGTGGATGTGGCCAGGCGGCGGCAGTTCAGACGGAGCTAGCGGCGCGGGCAGCAGCGAGGCAACGCAGGCGGGGCGAGCCGGGCAATAGAGCAGTAGACATCGGAGACGACGAGCGGGCGCACACGGGCGAGATGCGGTCCAGGAACGCGCGTGCATGTGCGACAAGGCGCAAGGGCGCGGCCAGGGTAGGGAGGCGCAGCAGCGGGCGCGGTGTCTGCAGGCGACGGGGCGGTGAGCGCGGCCTCCGGTGGCTCCGGGCGCGGCGATGACGGCGGCCTAAGGCGCCGGATCCGAAGGGGAAAGGGGGAAAGGGGGGAGGACGAAGTTGCTGCTCACATCGGTGACGAGGAGCGACCCGGGGCAGCCGGAGGAGGTCAAGGGGGCGGTGAGGCTCGGTCGACGGCGGATTGAGGTCGCGGCCGAGGCATATTCCAGCGGGGGAAAACGGGTGCGGGCGCTGTTGCTGCAGCTCCTCCGCCCCCATCTGGTGGTGTAGTCGACGAAGACGACGACTACACTTCTCTTGGCGTCTTCCTGGTCAGCAATGAGGCCTTTGGCCATGACGGCGACGAGGCAGTGGTGGCGATGTCATTCATGATCGAGCAAATCGAGCGGAGCGGCTCGAGGAGGAAGAAAATGAGGGGGCTAATGTTCCGGGGGTGTCGAGGGTGACCTAATACGCGTCGGGGATGCGGCAGATGGCCACCGCGTGGTCATCCACGGCGCGGACGCACGCGCTTCCTCCAGCACACCTTCGGCGAACAAGGGGAAGGATACGACGGTGGAGGTGGGCTGGGCCAAACACTGTTGGTAGTAGGCCTAAGTGCACAGTAGAGTAGAGCTTTTCCCTTTTATTTTCAAATATTAGCTTCTGTTTTAATTAGTTTCAACTATCAAATGAATTTTGTTGAGCATGTACATTTGCACATAATTGCAATGCAATACCTGGGGGTTTCCCAAACAGTTTCAATTTATTTTGGGATTATTTAACTATTTCTAGAAATTGAAAAGGTCAACTACTTAACGGTTGGTCCACTGTTATAAAGTCCAGGGGCATTATAAACAACTCCAAAATTGTTTGCTAATGCAAGACAATCATGTAGTGAATATTTTGAACCTAATGAACATTTTTAATTACTGATTTATAATAATAATAAAAATTTATTTCACTTGGCATTAGAATTTGGACTTTAGTTTGGTTTGAAAGAAAGTGAGGATTAGAAAAAATAATTATGATGACATAGCATCATTAGTGTGGAGTTAATGTAGTATGACTCTCGGGGTGTTACACATCCTAGTCGAGATAAGGTCCGAGTCGGACAGACCCAACTATGAGACACAACGATATGTCATATGTGAGTCTCTAGTACAACTTACGTTCTATGTCCTAAGACCTGAGCTGACGCATGTGATACGTCTCCAACGTATCTATAATTTTTGATTGTTCCATGCTATTATATTACCTGTTTTGGATGTTTATGGGCTTTACTTTACACTTTTATATCATTTTTGGGACTAACCTACTAATTAGAGGCCCAGCCTGAATTGCTGTTTTTTTTGCCTATTTTAGTGTTTCAAAGAAAAGGAATATCAAACAGAGTCCAAACGGAATGAAACCTTTGGGAGCGATCTTTTTGGAACGAACATGATCCATAAGACTTGGAGTCGAAGTCAAGAAACAAGCGAGGCGTCCACGAGGGTGCCCGGCGCGCCCCCTACAGGTGTGCGCGCCCCCACCCTCGTGGGCCCCTCGAGCGTTCACCGACCTACTTCTTGCTCCTACATATACCCATGTACCCCGAAACTATCAAAGGCGACCACGAAAAACTATTTCCACCACCGTAACCTTCTGTATCTGTGAGATCCCATCTTGGAGCCGTCGTCGGTGCTCCATCGGAGGGGGAATCCACCATGGAGGGCCTCTACATCATCTCCAAGGCCTCTCTGATGAGTTGTGAGTAGTTTACCACGAACCTTCGGGTCCATAGTTATTAGTTAGATGGCTTCTTCTCTCTCTTTGGATCTCAATACAAAGTTCTCCTTCCTCTTCTTGGAGATCTATTCGATGTAACTCTTTTTGCGGTGTGTTTGTCGAGATCCGATAAATTGTGGATTTATGATCAAGTTTATCTATGAGAAGTATTTGAATCTCCTCTGAATTCTTTTATGTGTGATTAAGTTATCTTTGCAAGTCTCTTCGAATTATCAGTTTGGTTTGGCCTACTAGATTGATCTTTCTTGCCATGGGAGAAGTTCTTAGCTTTGGGTTCAATCTTGCGGTGTCCTTTCCCAATGAGGGCAGGGGCAGCAAGGCATGTATTGTATTGTTGCCATCGAGGATAAAAAGATGGGGCTTATATCATATCACATGAGTTTATCCCTGTACATCATGTCATCTTTCTTAATGCGTTACTCTGTTCTTCATGAACTTAATACTCTAGATGCATGCTGGATAGCGGTCGATGTGTGGAGTAATAGTAGTAGATGCAGGCAGGAGTCGGTCTACTTGTCACGGACGTGATGCCTATATACATGATCATGCATAGATAATCTCATAACTATGCGCTTTTTTGTCAATTCCTTGACAATAATTTGTTCACCCACCGTAATAATTATGCTATCTTGAGAGAAGCCACTAGTGAAACCTATGCCCCCCAGGTCTATCTCTTATCATATAAGCTTTCAATCTACTTTTATTTGCATCTTTACTTTTCCAATCTATATCATAAAATACCAAAAATATATTTATCTTATCATATTATCTCTATCAGATCTCACTTTCGCAAGTGGCCTTGAAGGGATTGACAACCCCTTTATTGTGTTGGTTGCGAGTTCTTGTTTGTTTGTGTAGGTGCGCATGACTTGTGAGGAGCCTCCTACTGGATTGATACCCTGGTTCTCAAAAACTGAGGGAAATACTTACGCTACTGTGTTGCATCACCCTTTCCTCTTCAAGGAAAACCAACGCAAGCTCAAGACGTAGCAAGAAGGATTTCTGGCGCCATTGCCAGGGAGGTCTTTGCTCAAGTCAAGACATACCAAGTACCCATCACAAACTCATCTCCCTCGCATTACTTTATTTGCCATT
This sequence comes from Triticum aestivum, assembly GCF_018294505.1. Classification (NCBI taxonomy): domain Eukaryota; kingdom Viridiplantae; phylum Streptophyta; class Magnoliopsida; order Poales; family Poaceae; genus Triticum; species Triticum aestivum. The sequence goes on along the minus strand of NC_057795.1, from coordinate 115,392,644 downwards.
TGCCTCGCATTTTCCTCTCCCCCACTTCACCTTTGTCGTTTTATTCGCCCTCTCTTTTCCAATCTCTTTCTCCTCTCTCTTTCGCTTGCCTTTTTGTGTGCTCGTGTGTTAGTTATTTATCTCGTTATCATGGCTAATCCTCCTATCATCATTAATACCCCCGATCATGAAGTTCTTAATTTTAAACAAAGGGATGGATAGAATCTAAAAGATGCTTGGCATAGAATTTGCAACGCTTAAAATAGATCTACTAGGAAGCAATCCACTTCCGTTCTTCTTCACAATTTTTATGTAGGCATTACCACTTGGAATAGATACATTCTTGATACCATTACCGGAGGGAATTTTTTAGGTAGCCATACTTTTGATGCTTGCAATGCCATGACAGATTTGTTCGGTCTACCGCCTCTTTTGGTTAACGGAACAGTTTTAACATTAGAACATGTGATGCAAAGGCTTGAAATTATTGAAAATAAAGTTGCTACTGTCGAGTTAATTGAGAATTTGGATAAAAAGATCCACAACCAAATTACTCAATATGGATCTAAGGTTGGAGTTACTCTAAAAAATCTTAAAGAAAAGGAACCTATAGTTAATGAAAGAATAGAACAAGATTCTACAAGAATTGGTAAACTTGAGGATATAATTACTAACTTAGGGTCTGCCTTTTCATCAATGAAAGATAGTCCAACTCCTCCTATTAAATTTTGCAAATTAATGTATGTTCCTAAAAATAAGGGTGAATCTTCTAGTAAGGAAAAGCGGATCTCAAATCCATAAGTGTTCATCCCAGTTTTTCCACTATCATTGAGGAACCTTTTGCTACAAGTAAATTTATTGATTTCTTGCGTAGAAGTTTAATCATTACTAAAAAGAAAGAATTTCCTAAGGATTACAAGTCCTCTATTAAAGAATTGAATGCCAAAGATGGAAATATTTAGATCTTTCCTCGCTTTTATGCCTAGCTTGGGGCGTTAAACAATAGCATTAGTTGGGAGGCAACCCAATTTTATTTTAGTTTTTTGGTTTTTGCTTCTATTTAGTAATAAATTTTTCACCTACTTTCTGTTTAGATGTGTTTTCTTGTTTTAATTAGTGTTTGTGCCAAGTAGAACCTGTAGGATAACCTATGGTAAGAGTTAATTTGATTCTGCTAAAAAACAGAAACTTTGTGCTCATGAGAAACAATTCAATAAATCACAGAAACATGCTTTTGCGTTGATTCTTTTTTCTGTAGATCAATAGAAAAATTTCCTAGGACTTCCTATTTTGGTAGGATTTTTAGAGTTCCAGAAGTATTCGAAAGTTACAGATTGCTACAGACTGTTCTGTTTTGACAGATTCTGCTTTTAGTGTGTTGTTTGCTTATTTTGATGCATCTATGGCTAGTATGTAGGGGTATTAACCATAGATAAGTTGGAATAAAGTAGGTTTAACGCCAATATAAATAAATAATGAGTTCATTACAGTACCTTATGTGGTGGTTTTTCTTTCTTGCACTAACAGAGCTTATAAGATTTCCTGTTGAGTTTTGTGTTGTGAAGTTTTCAAGTTTTGGGTAAAGATTTGATGGACTATGGAATAAAGGGTGGCAAAAACCTAAGCTTGGGGATGCCCATGGCACCCCAAGATATTCAAGGATAACCAAAAGCCTAAGCTTGGGGATGCCCCGGACGGCATCCCCTCTTTCGTCTTCGTCTATCGGTAACTTTACTTGGAGCTATATTTTTATTCGCCACATAATATGTGTTTTGCTTGGAGCGTATTGTATGATATGAGTCTTTGATTATTATTTTACCACAATCATCCTTGCTGCACCTTTTGGGAGGGACCCACATGATCTGGAATTTATTAGAATACTCTATGTGCTTCACTTATATCTTTTGAGCTAGATAATTTTGCTCTATGTGCTTCACTTATATTTTCTAAGAGCATGACGGTGGCTTTATTTTAAAGAAATTGTTGATCTCTCATGCTTCACTTATATTATTTTGAGAGTATTTTAGAACAACATGGTATTTTCTATGGTTATAAATTTGGTCCTAGAATGATGAGCATCCAAGTTGGGTACAATAAAAACTATCATAGAAAGTGCATTAAAAGCTGTGATCAATTTGATGCTTGATAATTGTTTTGAGATATGAAGGTGGTAATGTTAGAGTCATGCTAATTGGGTAATTATGAAATTGATAAATACTTGTGTTGAAGTTGGCAAGTCCCGTAGCATGCACGTATGGTAAAAGTTATGTGACAAATTTGTTGCATGGGATGCTCTTTTAATTGCTTTCCTTATGAGTGGAGGTCGGGATCGCGCGATGGTTAACTCCTACCAACCCTTCCCCTAGGATCATGCATAGTAGTACTTTTCTTCGAGGGCAAGTAGAATTTTTCAATAAGTATATGAGTTCTTTATGACTAATGTGAGTCCATGGATATACGCACACTTACCCTTCCACTTTGCTAGCCTCTATTATGCCGCGCAATCTTCGCCAGTATCATGCACCCATTATTTGCCTTCCTCAAAGCAGACACCATACCTACCTATTATGGCATTTCCATAGCCATTCCGAGATATATTACCATGCAACTTTTCACCATTCCGTTTATTATGACACGCTCCATCATTGCCATATTGCTCTTTGCATGATCATGTAGTTGACATCGTATTTCTGGAAAGGCCACCTTCATATTTTTTCATACATGTCACTCTTGATTCATTGCATATCCCGGTACACCGCCGGAGGAATTTACATAGAGTAATATTTTGTTCTAAGTATTGAGTTGTAACTCTTCAGTTGTAAATTAATAAAAGTGTGATGATTTTCATTATTAGAGCATTGTCCCAAGTGAGGAAAGGAGGATGAAGACTATGATTCCCCCACAAGTTGGGATGAGACTTCAGACTTTAAAAAAGAGAGGCCAAAGAAGCCCAAATAAAAAAAAAGAGGCCAAAGAAGCCCACCAAAATAAAAAAAATAAAGAGAAAAAGAAAAAAAAGAAAAAAAAAGAGAGAAAAGAGAGAAGGGACAATGCTACTATCTTTTTTCACACTTGTGCTTCAAAGTAGCACCATGATCTTCATGATAGAGAGTCTCCTATGTTGTCACTTTCATATACTAGTGGGAATTTTTCATTATAGAACTTGGCTTGTATATTCCAATGCTGGGCTTCCTCAAAACGCCCTAGGTCTTCGTGAGCAAGCAAGTTGGATGCACACCCACTAGTTTCTTTTGTTGAGCTTTCATATAGCTCTAGTGCATCCGTTGCATGGAAATCCCTACTCACTCACATTGATATCTATTAATGGGCATCTCCATAGCCCGTTGATATGTCTAGTTGAATGTGAGACTATCTTCTCCCTTTTTGTCCTCACAACCACCACCATATACTACATATAGTGCTATGTCCATGGCTTGCGCTCATGTATTGCGTAAGAGTTGAAAAAGCTGAACCGCATTAAAAAGTATGAACCAATTGTTTGGCTAAAACCGAGGTCGTGCATGATGGGAGTATTTTGTGTGATAAAGATAACGCATCGCCTAACTATATTATTTTTTAGGGATAGGCTTTCTTTGGCTATGCTATTTTGATAGGACATGATTATTTGTTAGTATGCTTCAAAGTATTGCTATTTTTTATGTTTTATAAGATTTTATCTTGAATCATTTGGATCTGAACAATCATGCCAGAATAAAGAAAATTACATTAAGAATTATGCTAGGTAGCATTCCACATCAAAAATTCTGTTTTCATCATTTACCTACTCGAGGACGAGCAGGAATTAAGCTTGGGGATGCTTGATATGTATCCAACGTATCTATAATTTTTGATTGTTCCATGCTATTATATTACCTGTTTTGGATATTTATGGGCTTTACTTTACACTTTTATATTATTTTTGGGACTAACCTACTAACTAGAGGCCCAACCCGAATTGATGTTTTTTTTGCCTATTTCATTGTTTCCAAGAAAAGGAATATCAAACGGAGTCTAAACGGAATGAAACCTTCGGGAGCGATATTTTTGGAACAAACGTGATCCAGAGGACTTGGAGTGGAAGTCAAGAAACAAGAGAGGCGGCCATGAGGGTGCCCGACGCGCCCCGTATAGGTGGGCGCGCCCCCACCCTTGTGGGCCCCTCGAGCATCCACCGACCTACTTCTTCCTCCTATAATTACCCATGTACCCCGAAACTATCAGAGGCGACCACGAAAAACTATTTCCACCACCGTAAGCTTCTGTATCCGCGAGATCCCATCTTGGAGCCGTCGCCGGTGCTCCGCCGGAGGGGGAATCCACCACCGAGGGCCTCTACATCATCTCCAAGGCCTCTCCGATGAGTTGTGAGTAGTTTACCACAGACCTTCGGGTCCATAGTTATTAGCTAGATGGCTTCTTATCTCTCTTTGAATCTCAATACAAAGTTCTCCTTCCTCTTCTTGGAGATCTATTCGATGTAACTCTTTTTGCGGTGTGTTTGTCGAGATCCGATGAATTGTTGGTTTATAATCAAGTTTATCTATGAGAAATATTCGAATCTCCTCTGAATTCTTTTATGTGTGATTAAGTTATCTTTGCATGTCTCTTCGAATTATCAGTTTGGTTTGGCCTACTAGATTGATCTTTCTTGCCATGGGAGAAGTGCTTAGCTTTGGGTTCAATATTGCGGTGTCCTTTCCCAGTGATAGCAGGGGCAGCAAGGCACATATTGTATTGTTGCCTACGACGATAAAAAGATGGGGTTTATATCATATTGCGTGAGTTTATCCCTCTACATCCTATCATCTTTCTTAATGCGTTACTCTGTTCTTAATGAACTTAATACTCTAGATGCATGATGGATAGTGGTTGATGTGTGGAATAATAGTAGTAGATGCAGGTATGAGTCGGTCTACTTGTCACGGACATGATGCCTATATACATGATCATGCCTAGATAATCTCATAACTATGCGTTTTTATCAATTGCTCGACAATAATTTGTCCACCCACCGTAATAATTATGCTATCTTGAGAAAAGCCACTAGTGACACCTATGGCCCCCGGGTCTATCTCTTATCATATAAGCTTTCAATCTACTTTTATTTGCATCTTTACTTTTCCAATCTATATCATAAAATACCAAAAATATATTTATCTTATCATATTATCTCTATCAGATCTCACTTTCGCAAGTGGCCTTGAAGGGATTGACAACCCCTTTATTGCGTTGGTTGCGAGTTCTTGTTTGTTTGTGTAGGTGCGTGGGACTTGTGAGGAGCCTCCTACTGGGTTGATACCTTGGTTCTCAAAAATAGAGGGAAATACTTATGCTACTGTGTTGCATCACCATTTGCTCTTCAAGGAAAACCAATGCAAGCTCAAGACGTAGCAGCATGTACTCGGGATGGTGACAGACTTGCTTTGGGTCGACCAAACGCTACTCCATGACTGGGTAGTTACAAAGGTAGGCTTCGGGTTTGTCCAGTCCCATGCTGCGAGACATGGTCGAGCAAGATGGGATTTTCCCCTCTCATTAGGAGAGATATACTCTGGGCCCCTCATGTGATCCAACCAGGATAAGCATGGCCATGCGACAAGGATTATGAGATAATCTGGATAGTGGTTGGTATCACTGGAACAAGAGAGAGGTCGGGCTAGCACAAGGATGACAGTCTCGCCTTAAGCCCGACAACATATATCGTGAGGCAAAGGGAACAGAAGTGTGACATGTTGTACAACTTCGTCTAACCAGCTTCATAGTCTGCTTGGTGTTCGGCATGCCTTGCTAGAGGCCACTACCAACCGTGAAGTTCGGAGGTGATCCGAACTGCGACCAAGCCGACTTGAACCTAAGGGTCGCGCGCTTAAGGGAAGGAACCTACGACGTCGGATTCGAGGACACTGGTCGGATGTGATCCGAGCTGTATTCGGATTGTGGCCGAGTAGACTTGTGAGCTTTAGGGTCCATGCGAGGCCTAAGTGTTGAGCCCGTGACCGACGCCTATATAAGGTGGAGGTGCGGCACACTCAGGCGGTTGATCGCTTCGGCGCCTTGTTAGGGCTTTGCTTGTGTTGTAACTAGGCACATCCACTCGCCGCCGTTGTGAGATCGGACCTAGCAGTACGCCGCGTGATGTTCCTCCTGCACGTGTGGATACCATTAGAGGCGATGCACTTGCGCCGCTCCGGCGATCCTGTTCGCGGGATCTGATCAGCTACTTGGGAGACCGGCAAGGAGGAGACGACTCCGGGAACGCGAGGCGACTCCGGGAACGCGCTGCCTCAACTCTACTTATGCTGCACGGCATTGCTCGTCTAGTGGTAACAATCTGTGGTCCATCTCCCGTAGCATGTTCTTGGTTGTTCCGCGCGTAGGAAATTTTAATTTGCAGTCAACGGACCCTACCGTAGATCCCAACAGGAGGGCTGTTAACCCACAAGTGTAGGGGATCGCAACAGCTTTCGAGGGTAGAGTATTCAACCCAAATTTATTGATTCGACACAAGGGGAGCCAAAGAATATTCTTAAGTATTAGAAGTTGAGTTGTCAATTCAACCACACCTGGATAACTTAGTATCTGCAGCAAAGTATTTAGTAGCAAAGTCGTATGATAGTAATGGTAACAGTGGCAAAAGTAAAGATAGCAGTATTGTAGTGATTGTAACAGTAGCAACGGAAAAGTAAATAAACGAAGCACAATATATGAAAAGCTCGTAGGCATTGGATCAGTGATGGATAATTATGTCGGATGCGATTCCTCATGTAATAGCTATAACATAGGGTGACACGGAACTAGCTCCAATTCATCAATGTAATGTAGGCATGTATTCCGAATATAGTCATACGTGCTTATGGAAAAGAACTTGCATGACATCTTTTGTCATACCCTCCCGTGGCAGCGGGGTCCTAGTAGAAACTAAGGGATATTAAGGCCTCCTTTTAATAGAGTACCGGACCAAAGCATTAACACATAATGAATACATGAACTCCTCAAACTATGGTCATCACCGAGAAGTATCCCGATTATTGTCACTTCGGGGTTGTCGGATCATAACACATAATAGGTGACTGTAGACTTGCAAGATAGGATCAAGAACTCACATATATTCATGAAAACATAATAGGTTCAGATATGAAATTATGGCACTCGGGCCCTAGTGACAAGCATTAAGCATAGCAAAGTCATAGCAACATCAATCTCAGAACATAGTGGATACTAGGGATCAAACTCTAACAAAACTAACTTGATTACATGGTAAATCTCATCCAACCCATCACCGTCCAGCAAGCCTATGATGGAATTACTCACGCACGGCGGTTAGCATCATGAAATTGGTGATGGAGGATGGTTGATGATGACGACGACGATGAATCCCCCTCTCCGGAGCCCCGGACGGACTCCAGATCAGCCCTCCCGAGAGGTTTTAGGGCTTGGCGGCGGCTCCATATCATAAAACGCGATGAAACTTCCTCTCTGATATTTTTCTCTGTGAAACGGAATATATGGAGTTGGAGTTGAGGTTGGTGGAGCAGCAGGGGGCCCACGAGACAGGGGGCGCGCCCCCACCCTCGTGGACAAGGTGTGGGCCCCCTGGCCTTCATCTTTTGCCAGTATTTTTTATATTTTCCAAAACTTATCTCCGTGGATTTTCATGTCATTCCGAGAACTTTTGTTTCTGCACAAAAATAACACCATGGCAGTTCTGCTGAAAACAGTGCCAGTCCGGGTTAGTTTCATTCAAATCATGCAAGTTAGAGTCCAAAACAAGGGCAAAAGTGTTTGGAAAAGTAGATACGTTGGAGACGTATCAACTTCCCCAAGCTTAAACCTTTGCATGACAACCAAGAGTTCCCAATATCTTCCATAGTACATACATTATAGGCGGTTCCCAAATAGAATGGTAAAAGTTTATACTCCCCCACCACCAACAAGCATCAATCCATGGCTTGCTCGAAACAACGAGTGCCTCCAACTAACAACAATCCTGGGGAGTTTTGTTTTAATTATTTTGATTTTCTTTGTTCTTTTTGATCATGGGACTGGGCATCCTGGTTACCAGCCATTTTCTCGTGAATGAGGAGCAGAGTCCACTCCTCTTGAGAATAACCCACCTAGTATGGAAGATACAGACAACCCTAGTTGATACATGAGCTGTTCGAGCATACAAAACAGAATTTCATTTGAAGGTTTGGAGTTTGGCACATACAAATTTACTTGGAACGGCAGGTAGATACCGCATATAGGAAGGTATAGTGGACTCATATGGAATAACTTCGGGGTTCATGGAGTTTGGATGCACAAGCAGTATTCCCGCTTAGTACAGGTGAAGGCTAGCAAAAGACTGGGAAGCGACCAACTGAGAGAGCGACAACAGTCATGAACATGCACTAAAATTAATCAACACCGAGTGCAAGCATGAGTAGGATATAATCCACCATGAACATAAATATCGTGAATGCTATGTTGATTTTGTTTCAACTACATGTGTGAACATGTGCCAAGTCGAGTCACTCAATTCATTCAAAGGAGGATACCATCTCATCATACCACATTACAATCATTTTAATAACATGTTGGCACACAAGGTAAACCATTATAATTCATAGCTAATTAAGCATGTCATAAGCAACTATAGTCTCTAAATGTCATTGCAAACATGTTTATTCATAATAGGCTGCATCAGGAACGATGAAATCATCATATTTACAAAAACAAAATAGGTCGAGTTCATACCAGCTTCTCTTATCTCAAACAGTCCATCATATATCGTCATTATTGCCTTTCACTTGCACGACCGAATGATGTGTATAATAATAAGAGTGCACATGCATTGGACTAAGCTGGAATCTGCAAGCACTCAAACCAAGAGAGAAGACAAAGTAATATGGCTCTAAATCAAATAAACAATCATGCATAAGAGAGTCGCTAAACATTTTCAATATGGTCTTCTACTCTCAACCCCCAAAAGAAAAGAAAATAAAATAAAACTATTTACACGGGAAAGCTCCCAACTAGTAAAAGAAGAACAATAAATCCTTTTGGGTTTTCTTTTAATTATTACTACAGGCATGGAAATTAAACTAACTATTTTTTTTTGTTTTTCTTAAAGTTTATCAAACACACAATAAGAAAGCTAGAGAAAGGATTAACTAGCATGGATAGTACAATGAAAGAGTATGAGCACCAACGACTATAATAGTGTGTGAACATGAATGTAAAGTCGGTGAGAAATACGTACTCCCCCAAGCTTAGGCTTTTGGCCTAAGTTGGTCTATGGCCATGGATAGCGGCTACTCTCTCCGGTGTACTAAGGAGTGTCATCGTACTGCCACTGGTTGGAGATCTCCTCCGGATCCCACTGATAAGATGATGGATGATATGGGTGTTGGAAATATGCCCTAGAGGCAATAATAAATTGATTATTATTATATTTCCTTGTTCATGATAATCGTTTATTATCCATGCTAGAATTGTATTGATAGGAAACTCAGATACATGTGTGGATACATAGACAACACCATGTCCCTAGTAAGCCTCTAGTTGACTAGCTCGTTAATCAATAGATGGTTACGGTTTCCTGACCATGGACATTGGATGTCATTGATAACGGGATCACATCATTAGGAGAATGATGTGATGGACAAGACCCAATCCTAAGCCTAGCACAAGATCATGTAGTTCGTATGCTAAAGCTTTTCTAATGTCAAGTATCATTTCCTTAGACCATGAGATTGTGCAACTCCCGGATACCGTAGGAGTGCTTTGGGTGTGCCAAACGTCACAACGTAACTGGGTGGCTATAAAGGTACACTACGGGTATCTCTGAAAGTGTCTGTTGGGTTGGCATGAATCGAGATTGGGATTT